>NC_058088.1:122849738-123142234 GCF_014858855.1 Bufo gargarizans
CTGTAAGTTGCAGACCTTCAGGGTCTACATGTTGGTAGGTTTCCTTACTGCAACACACTGTACTGGTAAAGCCCCTGTACACATGATAGATCTGTGCAGAACTGAACCAAGAAGGGACATGTACCTTCTTATTACGGTCATGAGTTAAAACCTCCACAGTATAAAGTACAAAGTGCTGCCTCTCATTGAAAACGATGGGAGGCAAACACTACGTGGCCACCAGACAGTGTTGCCAACTGTCCAGAAATTTCTGGACAATCTGTAAAATTGGGCGTCTTTTGTCCTGTGTCCATGAAATAAATAGAGGTGTCTGTGATATTTTTGTTTAGACTGGTGGTACCTGATTATTTTGGTGATAATCATCATATAAATACTGGTAATGGGTATGTCTCAGTATACAACCTTTATCATTCAATATGGTTTTCCAAATTGTCCATAAAAAATGTTGGCTGTCTGTAATTTTTGGATAAGTTGTTCAGAAAAATTCTGGTTGGCAACCTTGCTGACGGAGGAATTATCTGCACCAAAATACCACTAGGCAAATTCTGCCATGTGAATGTCCCCTTATTTTAAATATTCCCAACAAATAGGAGAGTCCTACATGACTTGCCGCATATTCAACTGCATGAAATGGACATGAGAACCGAGGGCTGTAACTGCTATATCTGGATCCCAGACACAGAATACGGTTCTTGCACACCACAATGTCCTAATTTGTTAATATATATATATATATATATATATATATATATATATAGTGGTAAGGTGAACAGAAAAGTGTATGGTAAAGTCCTGGAAGAGGTGTATATCCCACCCAGCTTCCTCAACTGGGTGAGGTAAATAAAATCCAGGACAGGTTTTCCCCTAGCCTGAGGGATCCCAGCTGAAGCCAGCTGGGATCATCAAGGGGAAATAAAGCACAGTCCATGCTGTCAGTCTGGGGAGAGGAATGCCTGGAGAAAGCCCGGGAAGCTGGCTGCCCTGCTGGCTAGAGAAGCCGAGTGCTCTGTGTGACCTGTGTTCAATAGGTGAGCTAGGATCCTTACTGTATTAGCCAGGGCCCAGACGGGCAGGTGTTTATTTCAGTTTGGTTTATGTTTTGTGGTGCTGGTCCTTCACCTTACCCAGTGGATTATAACTGGGGTTGCCTGTATTGCTGGAGTGTGATAAATAAAGCAGCATTTGGACTTTAACCCTGTGGTCTGCAAGAGAATCTGTTGTCGCCGCCCAACCTGAGAGTGTAACCCCTTATTGTAGTAGGGTACAGTAGGGAAATATTTGAGGCAATCATGATTTATAATACACTGTATTTTTCGCCCCATATAAGATGCATTTTTCCCACCCAAAGTGGGGGAAAAATGCCCCAGAGTCTTATGGGGCGAACACGAATGAAAGCTTCCATTATGGAAGCGCTCATTATTACAGGAGGACCACAAATCAGTGAAAGCTCTGTACTCACCGCTTCCTGGTCCTCGGCTGTCGGCTGTTCAGTGGCAGCGCACAGCGTGAGGGTGCTCTGTGAACTCACACTGCACGCGCCAGTTCACAGCACAGCTGAAAGCAGGAGGGAGAAGATCACACAGGAGGAGAGGAGCGGCGGCGTCCGGGAGCAGGAGAGGTAGGTAAGGTTTTATTTTATTCAATATGAGGCTGATAGGGGCTAATATAACATGGCTGGGGGGTGGTGACAGGCAATGAGACTCTTATAACTTTGCTGGGGGCTGGTCACAGGCAAAGGAAGTCAATGGGAGAACCCGAGCATTAAACCAGGCAACCCCTGCTCTGAAGAGGGGAGGGTGTCTGTTTCACATGAAAAGGTCAGAAATTGATGGAAACACCACTGAAATGGTTTGGGAACAGCATGGGGAGGATGTCTGGATGTATCTAGGACTTCCAGGTCGCTGCTGGGAACGATGTTGTCCGAGTAGTACTGCAATTCTACAGGCTGACAATAATACGCACAAAACCGAAGATAAAATCGATTTTAGAGGAAAAATTGTTAGGAAACATTCTTTCCTGTATATTTACTTGTATATAAAGTGCAAGTGCTGCCAAAAATTACAAGGAAGAGGCACTCCGATACAACCTGTATATCACATAAAGGAGGGGCCTCATTCGCATTATGGTACATTTGTTCAGGTAGTGGGACTCCAACACTCATAAAGCCTATGCACTAAGTGAAAGGGTTGCCAAAAATTGCAAGGAACCGGCACTCCAATACAGCCTTTATTACACATAAAGGAGGGCATCATACACACCCTTGAAAAATTATGAGTGATGGCCTGCTGGTGACCCTCTAAGGGTACTTTCAAACTAGCGGCAGGGGACTCCAGCAGGTGAACAGCCTGTCGGATCCGTCCTGCCGCTAGTTCACGTGTGCCCCTGGACTACCGCTCCGTCCCCATTGATTAGGAGAGGAGCGAGGGCAGCCTAATAAGCATGTTGATATGATGGAGGAGGAGGACGAGAAAAGATTGAACCATGTACCCTTTTTTGTGGTGGAAAGGCTACATGGGAATACAGTGCAATCAATACACCATAAAAGCCCCATTTAAAGTGCCTTTATGTTCAGCGGCTTTCCTCTGGTGGAGTGACTATTGACTATAATGGGGGCGGGGGCGGAGTTTCAGCGGCAGCACATCAGCGCATGCTGAGAGGCAGCCAGACTTAAAGTACTGCATGTGCTGCCGCCGGAACTTCACCCTGCCCTCATTATAGTCAATGGGGATGGGCAGGCTGTTCACCCACCAGACCAGCCTGCCGGAGTCTCCTGTTGCTAGTGTGAAACTAGCCTAAAACATTAGGCGCGAGGGCCTGCTGCTGATCTGACTATGTAAAACATTAGGGGTGAGGGTCTACTGCTGAGATGACCATCTAAAATATTAGGGGTGAGGGTCTGTTGCTGAGCTGACTCTCAAAAACATTAGGAGCGAGGGCCTGCTGCTGAGATGACCATCTAAAACATTATGGGCGAGGGCCTGCTGCTAAGCTGACCATCTAAAGCATTATGGGCCAGGGCCTGCTGCTGAGCTAACTCTCTAAAACATTAGGGGCGAGTGCTTGCTGCTGATCTGACCATCTAAAACATTAGGGGTGAGAGCCTGCTGCTCAGCTGACCATCTAAAACATTAGGGGCGAGTGCCTGATGCTGATCTAACTATGGAAAAAAGGATGGGCGAGTGCCTGCTGCTGAGCTGACCATCTAAAACATTATAGGCGAGGGCCTGCTGCCGAGCTGACCATCTAAAACATTATGGGTGAGGGCCTTGTGCTGAGCTGACCATCTAAAACATTATGGGCGAGGGCCTGCTGCTGAGCTGACCATCTAAAACATTAGGGGTGAGGGCCTGCTGCTCATCTGACCATCTAAACATTAGGGGCGAGGGCCTGCTGCTGAGCTGACTCTCAAACATTAGGGGATAGTTCTTGCTGCTGATCTGACCATCTAAAACATTATGGGTGAGGGCCTGCTGCTGAGCTGACCATATAAAACATTAGGGGTGAGGGCCTGCTGCTGAGCTGACCATCTAAAACATTAGGGCGAGGGCCTACTGCTGATCTGACCATGGAAAAAATTATGGGTGAGGGCCTGCTGCTGGCGGGCTGACCATCAAAAAAATTATGGGCGAGGGCCTGCTGCCAAGCTGATCATCTAAAACATTATGGGCGAGGGCCTGCTGCTGATCTGACCATCTAAAACATTAGGGGCGAGGGCCTGCTGCTGAGCTGACTCTCTAAAACATTAGGGGTGAGGGCCTGCTGCTGAGCTGACCATCTAAAACATTAGGGGTGAGGGTCTGCTGCTGAGCTGACCATGGAAAAAATTATGGGCGAGGGCCTGCTGTTGGCGAGCTGACCATCAAACAAATTATGGCCAAGGGCCTGCTGCCGAGCTGACCATGTAAAACATTATGGGGCGAGGGTCTGCGGCCGAGCTGACCATGTAAAACATTATGGGCGAGGGTCTGCTGCCAAGCTGACCATCTAAAACATTATGGGCGAGGGCCTGCTGCTGAGCTGATCATCTAAAACATTATCAAACTGGTGTAACGTAGAACTGGATTTCCAAAAGAGCTGTTCAAAATTAAAGGTGGAATCTGATTTGGCTGCTATGGGCAATTAAGCCAGTTCTACTTTACACCAGTTTGATAAATTACCCCAAATGTCCCTATAGTGTCCACAGAAGTTATAATGTCTCCTAGAGTGCCCCCAGTAATAATACCACTCTATATTGTGCTCCAGGCAATAATCTCTGTATAGTGTCCCTAAAAATAATAGAATTGCCCCTACAGTGCCTCCCCAATAGCAAGGCCCCCCATGCTGCCCCATATAGCAAGTTCCCCCACACCGCCCCATACAGTAATTTGTCCCACACAGTAATTTTCACCACACTGCCCCAATACAGTAATTTGCTCCACACTGCCCCATACAGTAATCTCCCCCACACTGCCCCCATACAGTAATCTCCCCCACACTGCCCCATACAGTAATCTCCCCCACACTGCCCCATACAGTAATTTGCTCCACACTGCCCCATACAGTAATCTCCCCCACACTGCCCCATACAGTAATCTCCCCCATACTGCCCCATACAGTAATCTCCCCCATACTGCCCCATACAGTAATCTCCCCCACACTGCCCCATACAGTAATCTCCCCCACACTGCCCCCATACAGTAATTTGCTTCACACTGCCCCATAAAGTAATTTGCTAAACACTGCCCCCATACAGTAATCCCCCCCATACAGTAATCTCCCCTACACTGCCCCCATACAGTAATTTCCCCCACACAGTAAATTCGCCCAACTGACCCCACACAGTAGTTTCCCTCACACTGCCCCACACACAGTAGTTTAATCCACACTTCCCCCACACAGTAGTGTCAACCACACTGCCCCCGTACAGTAGTGTCCCCACACAGTATTGTCCCCCACATTGCCCACATAGTAATTTGCCCCCACATAGTAATCCCTCCCATAATAATTTGCCCCCACACAGTATCCCACCATATTTTTCCCCCACATGTCCTCCTGTGTGCACCCCTCTCATGGCCCCCAAAATTGGCACATAAAAAAATAAATAAAAGCTAAATACTCACCTGCGCTTTCTCGCCGAGTCCCGTCACTGTGCTGCTGAGTACCAACACAGGCGCGCGCGATTACATCATCGCGCGCGGCTGCGCCCGGATTTCACTACTGCATAGGCCTCAGGCCTACTAGGCTAGGCTATATAGTGTCTTGAGACACTAATTGCCATTGACTTATTGGCAACTGTGTCTCATCATCATTATCCACCTCGTGAAACACTAATTGTCATTCCCCACTGCCATCTTCTTTTGACTGTGGATGCTCAAGAGTTTGGAAATCAGGGCACAAGATCTCCTAATCTACCTCTTCAAGCGGGCTTGGCGAGAGGCCCAAATTAAGGAATGGCGATGAAAAGGGCTCCTCGGAATATCCGAGTGTGGGATCACTTTTTTGCAAAGATTCTCCATGGTGGGAGGAAGGAGGATCAGGGCGAGGATTCTGCTTACCAGACTCTTGGCTACTGAGACTGGACTTTGTGGAAGACAGGGTGGTGCCTAACCGACTGGAAGCATTAGCTGCTGCAATCCAACCGACCACCTGGTTGCACTGGTATGACTTCGAGAGTGGTGTCCTGTGCTGCCCTGCAAACTGGGACATGAAGCTAGGTATCGTGGATGAGTGTGTTTCTTGTGCTCTGCTAGCAGGCACAGTTTCACTGTGCCCAGGTCCGCAGCCTCTGCGTGCTCCATCAGCAGCACGGCCACTTCCTCTGCCCTTACTGCTCGCCTTCATTATATTAAATGGTATATATGTTTACAAGTATGTCACACGTACAGTAGCATAGTTTTTTTAAGTGTAGGCGCAAATAAATCACAGTCAATATCACAGATATTTGGGATGCAGAAACGTTATACAGGAGAGGTACCACAGGTAATGGCGCTGCTGTCAACAGCGGCTAAGAAAAAATTACAGTCAATATCACAGATATTTGGGATGCGGAAACGTTATACAGGAGATGTAGCGCAGGTAATGTCACTGTTTGCAGCGTCTACAGAAAAAGTACACTGGATGTCACAGATAATTTTAGGATGCGTAAATGTTATACAGGAGATGTAGCGCAGGTAATATCACTGTCCGCAGTGTCTACAGAAAAAGTACACTGGATGTCACAGATATTTTTAGGATGCACAAACGTTATACAGGAGATGTAGAGCAGGTAATGTAGCTGTCTGCAACGGACACCATCTACGGAAAAAGTACACTGGATGTCAGAGATATTTTTAGTATGTGCACACAGTAAACAGGAGCTGTAGCGCACACGATGACGCATTCTTGCCAGCCAATCACTGTAATGCCAGTAACCAACATGGCTACGGCAATACAGTGAATGGCAGTACTTACCTGCATGTGCGAGGAGGAAACTTGAGCATCGCGCTCGAGGACACGCGGTATTCGGCTGAACACAGCGATGTGCCGAGTATCGCAATGCTCGAACCAAACTGGTGTTCAGCCAATTGGTTGGTCAGGTGTGCACCGTGGTGTTGTGCCGTGTGGCTCATAGTTACTATAGGAAGTAAGCAATACGCTTGCACATGCGCATGAGAATATATAAAACGCCAGGAACATGCTAAGAACCATGCTGGTTAGTTTTTACATCATTAATTGTACTCAGATGTTTTTAATGTGCACCTGGGTATATACAGCTTATTTTCATTCACGCAAGATTATTAATCATGTCACTTGAATCTTGTGTAAGGAATATTTGGATTAATTTATGTACATATAATCTAGATCTGAAAAATGCAATGGACTAAATGTATGACAATCATGTTGAATCACGATTTAATGAATTGATATGATGAAAAATCATGTTTTCTTTCTTAATTTGTGTTAATTACACATTATGATAAATGATGTTACTTGGCCTTTCAATGTGCACTGAGCACCAATGTATTGTATCACTGCTTGAGAAAAGTCCCAGTAAGAGGACTGAAACGTTACATTAAAGAACACCCTATCTACCCTGGATATTTGGATTACGTCTGTTGCCGTTGGCACACCAACTTAATTATTTTAGGACCGTTGTGCCGCTTTCATTGCATTTTGTATATTTACATGCAAAAATGCCAGAACTATTTAAATATAAAAATATAAATTTATTCATTGATTCATTTACCAAAAAATGTAATAAAATGTGATCAAAAAGTCAAATACACTCCAAAATAGTATCAATAAATACTACAGAACATGCTCCAAAAACGGAACCCAAACACAGTTCTGTAGACATTACTATAAAAAAAAAAAAAAGTTATAGGGGTCAGAATATGGAAGTGAAAAGAAAGAAAAAAAAATGTATTTCCAAAGGTTTTTTTAAGTATTAAAACGCAAGAAAAACTATATAAATGTGGTATTGTTGTAATCGTACTGACCCAGAGAATGAAGATAACAGCTCAGGTTTATTGTATAGGGAATGCTTACGTGGTTACATAGTTAATGCAGTTGAAAAAAGGAGTTCAACCAAGGGATAGGTGGGGATGTGAATCCCAGAAGGAAGTGAGACTCAGATTTCTACACATTTTCATAAGCATTAATGTTTTTTACTTTTAAGAATTAATCTAAACCCTTTTTAAAACTGTCCACTGTTCCTGCTGTGACCACGTCCTGAGGAAGTCTATTCCACAGCATCACCGTTCTTACAGTAAAGAAGTTTTGATGCTTCTGGAGACTGAACTTTTTCCTCTCCAGTCGGAGGCAGTGCCCCTTGTCTTTTGAGGGCATTTGACACGGAACAGTTTCTCACCGTATTTTTTTGTATGGCCCATTTATATATTTGTATAGGTTAATCATGTTCCCCCTAAGACTAAATAAATTAAATTATTTTAATCTTGCTTTATAACTGAGACCCTCCATGCCTCTTATCAGTTTAGTCGCTCTCCTCTGTACTTTTTCCAGCTGCAGAGCATCTTTTCTATGGACTGGTGCCCAGAACTGAACTGCATATTCCAGATGAAGCCTCACTAACGCTCTGTAAAGTGGTAATATTACATCCCTGTCCTGTGAGTCCATGCCTCATTTAATGCATGGCACTATCCTGGTCGCCTTAGAAGCAGCTGATTGACATTGTATGCTGTTATTCAATTTATGATATACAAGGACACCCAAATCCTCCTCTATAAGTGATACTCCCAGTGTTACATCCTCTAGGACAGTGATGGCGAACCTTTTACAGACCGAGTGCCCAAACTGCAACCCAAAACCCACTTATTTATCGCAAAGTGCCAACACGGTAATTTAACCTGAATACTACAGTCCAATATAGTATATTTTATCATTTTGTTATCATAGCCTGCCTACCTTCAATGCTCTGCTTGTGTTGTTTATAGTGTGCCCTGCGCTGATGAATGGCAGGAAAAGTCTAAGGCATATTGGTACACCATAGACTTTTTCCAGGGTGCGGGTGCCTACAGAAAAGGGCTCTTAGTGATGCCTCTGGCTCCCATGCCATAGGTTTGCCACCACTGCCCAGGGATATATGAAGCAGAGAGATTATTACTACCAAGATGCATAACTTTACATTTATCCACATTGAACCTCATTTGCCAAGTTGATGCCCAATCACTAATAAAAGCATGGCTGCACAACCTTTCACATGCAAACGATAGAACTGAGAAATGGGGATCATTCTAAATCAAGCTTGTATATTATGGATATCTTCCATAGACTGCACAGTACTACATAGCTTAGTGTTATGCTTGTAGAGACAAAATCCATAAAACTGAATTGCATATATTTTTTCAAATTCCACTTCATTTGCAATATTAAGTGGTACCGTTAGAAAGTACAATTTGTCCTGCAAAAGATAAGCCCTCATATGGCTATGTGAATAATAGAAAATAAAAAAAGATATGGCTCTAGGAAGGCAAAGAGGAAAAAACGAAAACACAAAAATCATCCAGGACTCAAGGGGTTAAAATTTAGAAGCATCACATATTCACCTCGGTTTTTCACTGTTTGGAATATTGTGTGAGGTTTATGTTTGTAGACATAAGGACGTTGAATAATATATTTTCTGCTATTATAGCTTAACATCAAAAAATAATCCAACCAAACAAAGCACCTTGGCTTGTTCCTTCTTCTCTGGCCTTTTGACAATACCTCATGCTTACAGCTCATAGACGAAATACAAAAATGCAGAGATTCATATCTTTAGTTTGTCAAATGCTTTTGAAAAGTCAAGATATATAACATCCATTGACTCACCCTGGTCAAATCTAGAACTTACCTCCTCATAGAAACTGGTAAAATTTGTGTTGCACAATTTTCATAGAAATACTCCAGAATAGCATCTCTTAGAAAACCCTCAGTTTATCCATAACAGATATTAGACTTAACGGCCTATAGTTTCCTTTTTGAATGTTGCCACTACATTTGCTAAGTGCCCATCCTGTAGAAAACTCCCTGTCATCATATAATCCTTAAATATCATATGGATAAGGGTCTGTTTTTGACATTACTTAACCACTTCAATCCCGCTAGTTGAAACCCCCTTAATGACCAGGCCACTTTCTGCACTACACTACTTTCACCGCTTATTGCTCGGTCATGCAACTTACCACCCAAATGAATTTGACCTCCTTTTCTTCTCACTAATATCCATATATAAATTTTTCGCTAAATTAATTGTTCTACATGTCTTTGATTAAAAAAAATGTTTGGGTAAAAAAAAAAATGGTTTGGGTAAAAGTTATAGCATTTACAAACTATGGTACAAAAATGTGAATTTCCGCTTTTTGAAACAGCTCTGACTTTCTGAGCACCTGTCATGTTTCCTGAGGTTCTACAATGCCCAGACAGTACAAACACCGCACAAATGACCCCATTACAGAAAGTAGACACCCTAAGGTATTCACTGATGGGCATAGTGAGTTCATAGAACTTTTTATTTTTTGTCACAAGTTAGCGGAAAATGATGATTTATTTTTTATTTTATTTTTTTTCTTACAAAGTCTCATATTCCACTAACTTGTGACCAAAAAAAAAATTATTCTAGGAACTCGCCATGCCCCTCACGGAATACCCTGAGGTGTCTTATTTCCAAAATGGGGTCACTTGTGGGGTAGTTATACTGCCCTGGCATTTTAGAGGCCCATATGCATGAGAAGTAAAAGTTTGCAATCAAAATCTGTAAAAAATGACCAGTGAAATCCGAAAGTTGCTCTTTGGAATGTGTGCCCCTTTGCCCACCTAGGCTGCAAAAAAGTGTCACACATCTGGTATCGCCTTACTCAGGAGAAGTTGGGGAATGTGTTTTGGGGTGTCATTTTACACATACCCATGCTGGGTGAGATAAATATCTTGGTCAAATGGCAACTTTGTATAAAAAAATTGGAAATGTTGTCTTTTGCCCAACAAGTGACACCATTTTGGAAAGAAGACACCTCAGGGTATTCCATGAGGGGCATGGCGAGTTCCTAGAATTATTTATTTTTTGTCACAAGTTAATCGAATATGAGACTTTGTAATAAAAAATAAAATAAAAAATCATCATTTTCCGCTAACTTGTGACAAAAAATAAAAAATTCTAGGTACTCGCCATGCCCCTCACGGAATACCTTGGGGTGTCTTCTTTCCAAAATTGGGTCACTTGTGGGGTAGTTATACTGCCCTGGCATTCTAGGGGCCCTAATGTGTGCAAAGTAGTTTGAAATCAAAATGTGTAAAAAATGACCTGTGAAATCCTAAATGTGCTCTTTGGAATGTGTGCCCCTTTGTCCACCTAGGTGGCAAAAAAGTGTCACACATCTGGTATTGCCATACTCAGGAGATGTTGGGGAATGTGTTTTGGGGTGTCATTTTACATATACCCATGCTGGGTGAGAGAAATATCTTGGCAAAACACAACTTTTCCCATTTTTTTATACAAAGTTGGCATTTGACCAAGATATTTATCTCACCCAGCATGGGTATATGTAAAATGACACCCCAAAACACATTCCCCAACTTCTCCTGAGTACGGCGATACCAGATGTATGACACTTTTTTGCAGCCTAGATGCGCAAACTGGCCCAAATTCCTTTTAGGAGGGCATTTTTAGACATTTGGATCCCAGACTTCTTCTCACGCTTTCGGGCCCCTAAAATGCCAGGGCAGTATAAATATCCCACATGTGACCCCAATTTGGAAAGAAGACACCCCAAGGTATTCAATGAGGGGCCTGGCGAATTCATAGAAATATATTTTTTTTTTGGCACAAGTTAGCGGAAATAGATTTTTTTTTGTATTTTCTCACAAAGTCTCCCTTTCCGCTAACTTGGGACAAAAATTTCAATCTTTCATAGACTCAATATGCCCCTCACGGAATACCTTGGGGTGTCTTCTTTCCGAAATGGGGTCACATGTGGGGTATTTATACTGCCCTGGCATTTTAGGGGCCCAAAAGCGTGAGAAGAAGTCTGGAATATAAATGTCTAAAAAAAATTATGCATTTGGATTCCGTGAGGGGTATGGTGAGTTCATGTGAGATTTTATTTTTTGACACAAGTTAGTGGAATATGAGACTTTGTAAGAAAAATAAAATAAAAATAAAATATCTATTTCCGCTAACTTGGGCCCAAAAAAATTTCTAAATGGAGCCTTAAAGGGGGTGGTCAATGACAGGGGGGTGATCATGGAGTCTGTATGGGGTGATCACCCCCCCTGTCATTGATCACCCCCCTGTAAGGCTCCATTCAGACGTCCGTATGTGTTTTGCGGATCCGATCCATGTATCCGTGGATCCGTAAAAATCATACGGACGTCTGAATGGAGCCTTACAGGGGGGTGATCAATGACAGGGGGGTGATCAATGACAGGGGGTGATCAGGGAATCTATATGGGTGATCACCCGCCTGTCATTAATCACTCCCCTGTAAGGCTCCATTCAGACGTCCGTATGTGTTTTGCGGATCCGATCCATGTATCCGTGGATCCGTAAAAATCATACGGACGTCTGAACAGAGCCTGACAGGGGTGTGATCAATGACAGGGGGTGATCAGGGAGTGTATATGAGGTGATCACCCCCCTGTCACTGATCACCCCCCTGTAAGGCTCCATTCAGACGTCCGTATGTGTCTTGCGGATCCGATCCATGTATCCGTGGATCCGTAAAAATCATATGGACGTCTGAATGGAGCCTTACGGGGGGTGATGAATGACAGGGGGGTGATCAGGGAATCTATATGGGTGATCACCCGCCTGTCATTGATCACCCCCCTGTAAGGCTCCATTCAGACGTCCGTATGTGTTTTGCGGATCCGATCCATGTATCCGTGGATCCGTAAAAATCATACGGACGTCTGAACGGAGCCTGACAGGGGGGTGATCAATGACAGGGGGGTGATCAATGACAGGGGGTGATCAGGGAGTGTATATGAGGTGATCACCCCCCCTGTCATTGATGATCACCCCCCTGTAAGGCTCCATTCAGACGTCCGTATGTGTTTTGCGGATCCGATCCATGTATCCGTGGATCCGTAAAAATCATACGGACGTCTGAACGGATCCTGACAGGGGGGTGATCAATGACAGGGGGGTGATCAATGACAGGGGGGTGATCAGGGAGTCTATATGGGGTGATCAGGGGTTCATAAGGGGTTAATAAGTGACGGGGGAGTGTAGTGTAGTATAGGTGGTGTTTTGTGGTACTTTACAGAGCTACCTGTGTCCTCTGGTGGTCGATCCAAACAAAAGGGACCACCAGAGGACCAGGTATCAGGTATATTAGAAGCTGTTATCAAAACAGCGTCTAATATACCTGTTAGGGGATAATAAAAAACGCATCTCCAGCCTGCCAGCGAACGATCGCCGCTGGCAGGCTGGAGATCCTGTCTCTTACCTTCCGTTCCTGTGAACACGCGCGCCTGTGTGCGCACGTTCACAGGAAGTCACGGCTCTCGCGAGATGACGCGTATATGCGTCACTCTGCGCAGAGCTGCCGCCTCCGGACCGCAGATCTGCGTTAGGCGGTCCGGAGGCGGTTAATTCTCTTAGGATGCAGGGGTACATACTATCTGGAACCGGTGATTTGTCTACTTTGATCTTCTTAAAACGACACTGCACTTCTTCCTGGGTGGGAAAGGGCCACTTATAATGAGTTTACTTTGACACTCTGCATTTCATCTTCATTTTCCTCAGTGAATACAGAGGAGTAAAAAATATTTAATAGCTTCACTTTGTCCTCATTGCTCTCTACAACTTCTCCCTCACCACCCTATAAACGGCTGACACTTTCAGGTTTAAACATTTTACCATTTATATAATTGAAGAACATATAGGGTTCGTTGTACTCTCTTTGGCAATTAATCTCTCGGTCTCTAATTTGGCTGCTTTTATCTGTCTTTTATTTTTTCTGTTTTTTCCTTATACATTTCTATTTATCAACATTGTTTTTTTGTTGTTCCTCGTCCTTTTAGTCCCATAATGTATTTACCTCTCACAATTAAAGTTTAGGATGCCTTTAAAAATATCCCATTTTGTGGCTGCATTGCTTTTTCTGAGGATGTTGTCCTAGTTAGTGAGGCTAATGGCCTCCCTTAGTTCACATCAGGCTTTTTGGATGTTTGTTGTTTTTGTCCCCTGAAGGAGCACTCTTATGAATGACAGTTGGAGGGTTATTATTTTATGGTCAGTATTTCCCAGGTGTCCCCCAAACTGCAAATCTGTTGTTCTGTCAGTTCTATTGGTTAATACTAAGTGCAGTATGGCCATTCCAATAGTCGGGTCCTGAACCAGTTGGGAGATGTAATTGTCTTTGGTTATTGCCAAGAACCTGTTTTGTTTATGATAGTATCAACCAACCTTAGTAGGAGATTTTCTGTGGACTCCATGGTATATTAGGTGGCTTATAACAAAATGCCATCAGTATTTTCTTATTGTTTTTGCTCTGTGTATTTCTACTCACAGGGACTCCACATGTTCATGTCCCTCACTTATATCTTCTCGGACTGTGGGCTTTAGACAGGACTTTACATAAAGGCAGATTTCCCCCTCTCCGGTTTTGACGATCCTTTCTAAACAGGCTGTAACCCTGTACATTAACTGCCCAGTCATAGCTATCATCCAGCCATGTCTCAGTTATTCCCACTATGTCATAGTCCTCCTCACACATCACTAATTCCAGTTCACCTGTTTTATTAGTCAGGCTTCTGGCATTAGTATACATACAATAAGGGTCCATTCACACGTCCGTAGTGTATTGCGGATCCGCATATTGTGGATACGCAGTACACCCGACCAGCACCCCCATAGAACTGCCTATTCTTGTCCGCAATTGCCATTCTATGGACATTTGAATGGTTTTTGTATATATTTTATTTTTTACCCTACACCTTTCCTTATGAAATGTTTTTGTCCCTCTCTCCAATCCACCCCCTGCCCCATTACTCCACCCCAGGTCACTATCTGTATATAATCTAAAAGCACATTTAGACTAGCACATTCATAGTCACAGGTGCATATCCATAAAGCAAGCATACGGAGAACTAATAAAAGCATGGCTGCACAACATTTTACATGCAAGCAATAGAACTGAGAAATTGGGATCATTCTAAATTAAAGTGGTATTATACCTACTATAAATTAAAAAATAGAAGCTCTTTGCGCACATTTTTGATCAAACGTGTGTCGGGCCCATCTACCAGGCATCAAGGTGACTTCCGCAGATGGGTACCTAGCACTAACTGCCTCTCTTGGACTTACCTAAGCCTACAATATTCAGGGCAGTGTAGGAACCAGACACATTTGTACTCTGCTCAGAAGCCCCAGGCAGATGGGCATTGCTAAGTCTAAAAGAGGCCGCTACCCTCAATATATACTACAAGAAAATTTAAACTAGCACATTCATGGTCACAGGTGCCTATCCATAAAGCAAGCATACAGAGAACTAAAAAAAGCATGGCTGCACAACATTTCACATGCAAACAATAGAACTGAGAAATGGGGATCATTCTAAATCAAAGTAGTATTATACCTACTATAAAATGTGCGCAAAGAGCTTCTATTCTAGTAGGTATACCACCATAATACCACTTTAATTTAGAATTATCCCCATTTCTCAGTTCTATTGTTTGCATGTAAAATGTTTTGCTGCCATGCTTTTATTAGTTATCTGTATATAATGTAATACCCTCCTCAGTCCCTAGTGTAAACACTCTTCCAACCTTCTAGCCATCTTTCTCCCCAGCACAGCTGCACCTTCCCTGCACCTCAGGGAACATTTTAAAGCACACCAAATATAAAACTAAAGTAGCCTATTATGTGGTGAGAACAGTCACACCTAAGTATCAGCCACAGATACCTCTATATGGTACCTTAGCCCAAACACCCACTTAAAATGTCACTGAATCCCTGCTACAGAGTACCTGCCACAGATCCACTTCCCAGAGCTCCTGCTACAGCTCAGCCCTACCCCCTAAATGTCCTGATATAGGATAATTAAGGCTGTGAGCTACAATGGAGACAAATACCAGTGTAACTAATAAGCTATGTACAACACTGTGAAATATGTTGACACTATATATATATAATTGAATATAAAAATTTAAAAAAGAGTCTCAGAGGGTTATGATTTTGTGTGGGATGCCCATAACTAGAAATATTTGCATGGTAGCGCAAGCATTTGCCCTATGAATGTCCTGAGGTCGTGAATTCAAGTTCTATAATCTTGGAAACATTTTTGGAAAGTTGACAGTTTTTTGTACAAAAAATAATGTTTTATGTTTAACAAATATATTAAAACATTAGTAAGAGTAAATAGAACATGTCAAATTGTCATTCCTTCCTCAGTGTGTCACGGCCATGGCTATGACCGTGACTCTTCAACCGCATGCGATTGTCAGCGGTTTTGTTTTGTTGTCAATCACAGGTGAGGGCAGTGATATTTGCCTCACCTGTGGTTGCCGCTGACAACGCTATGTATGTTGCAGCCTTCCTGCTGTGCATGCGGTTGCACCTAGCAACCTCTATGTTAGGTGTGTGTGTATTGTGTTCACTGTGTGGTATGTCTGTGTGCACTCTATGTAGTGTGTTGTGTGCACTGACACTTTTCCTGCACTGTGGTTGCCCGTGGCAACGTCTGGCTGTCTGTACATGTGGTGGCAGTGTCCCAGCCTCCGGGCTATCCCCCAGGACACGGTTGCCACCCATGTCGTTGTCAGCGGCAACAACCACAGTGTGTTGCTACTGTTGGACACTTTTCCTTTTAATATGTGTTTCCCTTCTGTGGTGCTGGAAGGGTTAACTCCCTTCCCAGTGTGTGTGTGTCACTGGGTGTGTCCGACTGTGGGGTGTGGCTTCTTGGCCTATAAAGCCTCACTGTTAGTTCAGGTCTGGGGGTTGCTTCAGTCATGCTTGGCTGGAGCAGCCTCTTGTCTATTCTACCTGCCAGTGAGAGCCACCCCTGTGGTCATAAAGTATTGTTGCTATGTTTAAGTCTTGCTGTGTGTTTATGTAGTATGTTACATTCTGTTGGGACCTTTCTATGTTGGTGCAGCTTACGGTTCTGGTTTCCTGTTAGCTCAGGGATCCAGTCAGCAAGGCTGTGGCAGGTTTGTGGGTCTGGAGATAGGGGTGGGTCCCAGAAGTGACATTGACATTGGTGGCATATCATAGTGATATACCACTGACGTTTAAGATGAGACAACCCCTTTAAGTTGTTTCAAGAAAGGAATTCACATTTCTGCTGGATTTCTGTCCAAAGATCTCCAGCAAGTGACTTTCTGAGCCTGCATAAATGCTCTATCTTTGCTGCTCTGTCTACAACAGTTCTCCCTCAACCTGCCTATGTTCATCCAACCTGTGCCCTGAGCAGCTTAGTGACAAAGCCTTCTTCTTGTCTGCCGATGCTACTGATTCCTCTACAAAGTCAGCAATGAATAAAACAGGATAAAAGGAAATGAAGAAAGAAGCATTTCTCTGGCAGCCGAGGAGAAGCTGTCATCTGTGATTAAAGTGAGGGCAAGAGGGCTGCGTTAGAAGACAACAGAAAAATCTACCTGCTGAAAGACTTAAATCCACAGATTCCTGAGGCCGAAAACCGCTGCCACTCAGGCCAGCTGCAACTCTCCATTCTGCTTGTTTCTTTTTGGTTTAAATGATGAAAACTTGAGTGGAATACCTGAATTACACTAAATAAAGTATGGCAACATTCCTAATATCCTGAGCCAAATTAAACTTAAGTGAATGTCTATCACTGAACTTCCAGACATGTATGTTGTAGCAAATACAGGTGAAAAATTAGAATATCGTGCTGCAAAAGTTCATTTATTTCAGTAATGCAAATTAAAAGGAATTGTATTAATGCAGCTTAATATTAGAATTTTGTGAAAAGGTTCAATATTCTAGGCTCAAAGTGTCACACTCTAGTCAGCTAACTAATCCATACCCCTGAGCAAAGGGGACCTCAAAATTGTGACTGGGGTTTCATAAACTGTAAGCCATAATCATCCAAATTATAACAAATAAAGGCTTGAAATATCTCACTTTCTGGGGCTTCTTTTATTTTAGAACTCTACATTTTGTGGTTCCTCTAGTATTACTCCTAGAAATGTATGAATAAACTGACAACTGGGTATTCCTCTTGAAAAAATAAGATACCGCTAGATAGTCTAGCAAGGGTCAACATTAAATTAGCAATGTTAGAGTATGAAGAGAAATCTACACCACCCCAGGAACAGCACAGTACAAAATGATGAGCAAAGATGCTCTAGAATTGTTAGGTCATGGAGTATACAGATACAGTATATACTAAGTCAGGCATGTTCTCCGAGATGCGTCTCGATCCTGTGCGGCTGCCACTAGTATACATACAAGCACTTCTGTGAGACATTCCGACTAAAGCTTGTGCTGCAGGTTGCAATTAGGGATGAGCGAATCAGCTTTGCATTAAACATCCGAAGTCAATTAACATAAAACTTTGGTCCAATACTGTACTGAGTGAGCACCATACATACTGTACGGAGCGCTCGCTTCGTACAGTATTGGACCGGAGTTTTATGCAATGTTTCATCCAAAGTCGATTTGCTCATCCCTAGTTGTAATCCCAGGATAAAGGCCAGGATCATGTGCCCAATGTACAGCATGTGATTCCGGAAGTGGAAGCTGTATGGCATCTAGGCGCATCTCAGATAACCCCTTAATAGGTTCAGACTTCACTTCATTTCTAACTGGTGGCACTCCATTCTTCTGTTACAGAGATCCAAATCTCCTGCATAGACAGATTGAAATGGTAACATATTCACTACCTATCTCAATGCTGCAGGGAGATTAGAGGTTTACTGCATACTGTAAACTGGACTAAAACATAACACAGCATGCCATAAGGGTCTGATGTCTCACTAGTGGAGGCAGGTTTGTCACATGTGACTATTATTCTGCAATAGTTATGGATGACACAAGGGGAATACTAATTGTGCAGCACATGCAGGTGCATAGTAGTCCAGAAGGTAAGGGAAATCAGTTGTCTGTATGGGACTGCATCTATAAATTGCTTAGCTCCTAGTTACTGATGGATTGTTGGCATGACTTGCTGGTCCTCCATGTTCAAGAGCAAAGAGTTCACAAATTGTTCTTGCACAGGGGCCTTCTGTTGTCTGTGACTCCTCTTGTATAGCAGAAATGTTGCTATAAAGAAATATTAGGAAATTAAATAGCACAGATTTTTAGACGGGTAATTCATTAAATAGCACAGATTTTTAGACGGGTAATTCATTGTTATTTTTTAAAGGGGTAGTTTTTTTGTTAAAAAAAAAATAGGGAAACACAGTCAGGTTTCCTGATGCAGTTTTGGAAGCTAAAACAGGAGTGGATAGTATAGGGGACAGATATGACTTCTCTTTTTAATTCACTCCTGGTTTTGGCTTCCAAAGTTGCATCAGAAGACCTGACCCTGTGGCCATACTCTAAGTGGGTACATTGTGGGATGTGGGAATCACTATCCTGTGTGAGCGTGATCCACCGTTCTGGACTTACAGGAGCGCACATGCTTTTTAATGCTGTGTACCTCTGTTTGACATAAAGATGTCAGTATAATCCTGTGGAAGTAAGGTCAAGCAGAGGAACACAGTATTATAAATCCTGATAATACAAGTCCAGAACGGAGGATCGCGCTCACACGCGGAGTGTGATTCCCGCAATGGACTCATGTGAAACAGTCCTTAAAGAAACACTACTCCTCTGATCGATCCCTCATTGCTACTGTTCAACACAAAGTCTAAATTTATCTCCACTTTTTGGTACTGTCTCAATGATAACTGGCTGAGAAGGGTGGTGGAGTCACCCCTGTGGGCAGTATAATTGCCTGAGCTGGCAACTCCTGCCATTTCCTTAATGTGAGGGCAGGACTGGGAGGTAGAGAACAGCAGGGGCCCATTAAGTTTTGGGGAGAGTAGCAAAGAGGAATCTTTGAGGTGAGTAATGCTTTTATTTGTTTAACCCTTTCTGCTCCTTTTCTTGAAGGTTTTATTCAAGCAGACAACCCCATTGAAATAACAGACACCAGAAAGAGACATATTGCAATATTATAAGATACTAAATACTGTACAACGAATGCAAAATTTTGTAATAAGCAAAATGGCCCCATGGAGCACTGAATTTGATAAAGTAACCATTTCACTGGTTTATGGACCCCCACCGAGTCTCCATTGAAATGATGACAGGACCACTGTGATGTACTGTAATGTCCTGGGCTTTTCCGTGTTCCAGATAGGGGCCACTTTAGGCAAACCTACACATAGCTGCTGAGTTTAGGAAAAAGCAGACAAGCAATTAGACACAAATATCTGCCCAATAGTAAATTAATTACATTTACTGACAGGCTTGTGAACTGTGAGTCAGAAAGTTGGCTGAGTGGTACACTTACCCAGATGCCCCCTAGGTCATCACTCTCTGCCAAGTCAGGTTGCTGTGGAATTTAAATCCAAGTCAGTTTGATGCTAAGATAAATATTTGCACGGGCAGTGAGCTTTCTCTTGGTTCTTTTCCTGGAGCTTTGGCCTGAAACCAAAAGTCAGTTCTTGGAGAAAATAACTCCTCCACCCCAGAGGGTCAAATGGACTGTGCTCTCATGTAACCCCCATTGACCTATTCTTTGTTATGTTCTCAGTGTAGTCCTTCGCTTGCCAAATGTAAATACATGTACACTAATGTTCAACTGAAAGACAATTTTAGACAAAGTATTTGCTTTCGTAAAGTCTAAAAAGCAAGCCAGTATAATGAGGAAGAAGAATACCTTCCCTGTCTGAGGGGTTTATTCAGTTTACAATTATAGGAACAAATATGAATTCAACACCAGAGAAATTCCAGGTGAGACCTTTGTGAGGACTGAATGAGGTTAGAAACATAGACTTGTGTTTTTCTATCTTTTTTTAGGCCATTTGTTGCTTATTTATGATTTACATATTTTTATTTACTAGTCTAGTAATGGGGATGCCAGTTATGTGAGTTGCATGCAGAGAACTAGTAGGCTCATAGTATGTTTGATTTTATAAAGTTGCTTTGAACTCCTTAGGGGACTTGTACTGGAAAATGAGAAAGAAAATTCTCTGCGGAGTAAAATTGGAAAAATAAAACATATGATTCCTCCTGTTTTGGGGAGGGGGGTTATTTTAATAGTTTTCATTAAAAATAACATGACAATCCTATTTTGTGGATCTGTAAAATGACGATTCCAAATTAATGTAGTTTTTAGTACTATAACGGATCTCTTGGCACCCTGACCGGGTACCTCTTTCGATAGATGCTCCTAGTGCTTTCTGAGGACTCCAAGCACTCCACTTGACACCGTACGCACTGCAGACCCCATGAACCGCCGAAGCTTGGTTGAGGTCTCACCATCTCCTACTCACCCTGGACCTACGACAAGGCTCCAGGCTCCAGTGGGTGAACCTCTCCTAAAACCAGAGAGCAGGAACAGCTCTTACACGAGCTAGTAAATATGCCAGGGGAGTATAGCAAATCTTCAGCCTATAGCAATCCCCCAGTGTCGATCAGTTACCCAAACACCAGCCTCAACATGGTAAAGGGTAAAAACAGGAACTCTTTATTTGAACACACAAGCATGGATTTATACACATCTTCCAACAAGGTTACTACCCACAGGATTTTGTAAAAACAGGCAATAACTACGTACAATACACTCAGACACTCCAACACAAAATACTCCCCTCTGCCTGTGATACAATTACCTCACACTGGGTTTATGCAATCATCACAGGCAGGAAAATACACAATAGTCTTCTGTCCTGGAGTCAACCGAGACGTAATTCAATTATCTCTCAGGACAAAGGGACATCTCCAATACACACAGAGAGACAATGGAACAGACCTCACTGACAATGTCCCTCCCTTTACAATACACATGGACATTTAACATCCCAAAATGGCACGAATTTGACCAGGGGTTCAAGTTAATACAAGTCCTTTGTGAACAAAGGAGGCCTGGCTGATGAGGGGGCCCGTAATCCAGGGGCAGGAGGCGGGCAAACAGCCCCCTCCAAAACACAGTGGTGAAGTGGCATTCGCCACAAGTACGCTTTACTACTTTTTTTTTAAATAAAACCTTGAAAAAATAAGCATTTTATTTGCATCACCAATAATTGATTCTAACTTTTTTTTATATTTCTGTCTACAGAGCTGTGAGAGGGCTTGTATTTTGCAGGGTAAGCTGTATCTTTTTTTTTTTTTTTTTACCTTGTTAGGATACATATGAATTTTTTATCACATTTTATTGCAAGAGGAAAAGGTCACCAAAAACTGGCAAATTGCAATTTTTATTTATTTAGTTTTCTGTTGCAGCATTCATGTAAGCAAATTTTTTATATTTTAATAGTTCAGAAATTTCAAGATGTGGCAATACTTTCTTATATATATATTTTTTTATTGGTTATTTATGTTCATATGTAAAATTTAGAAAAGGAGTGATTTGAATTTTTCATATTTTTGTTCTTTATTTTCATTAACAGTTTTTTAACCCTAATGTTTAGCCCCCTTCGGGGACCTGAAAATCTGATACTTTGATCACTTAAACCATAGACTGCAATAGGCACGTAGCCTGAGCCTTCACAAGTCCCCAGGCTGCCAAAGCAACTGATTAGAGTCCAGGAGCTTGATGCAAAGAGGGAGCCCCCTTCCTCTTTCTAACCAATCAGATGTCATGGTGCTATTGACCATGGCACTGAGCATTAAATGATCGGGATCAAAGTTATCTTTGATCCCTGTCATTGCAGGTTATAATCCAGTTATATGGATTCCCTGAAAGAAAATTCCCTACATGTATGGCATTTGTGTTAAATCATATTATTATTGGAAGAAACAAAAATAAAATGTCATTTAACTTATAATATAGTAAATGGTCTTCAATTTTGTTGTTTTAATTGAGATACTTTACTGCTTTCTAATTCTAGTTTCTTCATCCTCTGGTTTCTGTATGTAGCCTTAAAGAAAAAACTGTGAATAAAAATACTTGAGCATACAGTAGTGTGGCGGTAGTAGAAAATATCCCCGTCAAGCATTCCCTTCTTCCCATAAAAGAAAATCACCCAATATTCCACGAGTAGGAATATCCCTGGAATCGCTGAATAATCCACACATGAGTCAAAACTTAATGCTGGAACAAAATGAGACTCTCTTTACTGGCACACAGAACTCACAACTTATGCAGCATAAAACTCCTCCTCTGGGCCAGGCTAGATAATTGAGTTTTAACAATACACACAGCTCAATTGTCTGCTGGCCAGAACATTTACAATTTTTAACACTTTCAGAAAAGTACTTTCTATCCCACATACAAACATAATTTCAACCTCCCTGTTCGGTACACGAATACATTCATTCTTGACATTTGGAACCGAACAATATAGACCTTAAAATAGCAGGGAGAGAATTAAACTGAAGCATATAGGCAATTGCATCAAAGTCCTTCACAATGGCCCCCCTTTTTCTCCCTGCTCCGGCAACTCGGTTGGACCTTTCCTGGTCCAGTAGGGTTGACGGGTTCAGAGCTTTTAGTCCGAGGTTAAATCCGTTTGGCGTGACAATCCATCGGCATTCCCGTTTTGCTTGCCTGGGCGATAATGAATCGTAAAGTCATAGGGCTGTAAGGCCAAGCTCCAGCGTAGCAAACGGGCGTTGTCCCCTGAAACCCGGTTAAGCCACACCAAGGGGTTGTGATCGGTGATGAGAGTGAACGCCCGGCCATAAAGGTAAGGTGTGAGCTTTTTGAGTGCCCATACCAAGGCCAAACACTCTTTTTCAATGGTGGCATAGCTGACCTCCCTTTGCAACAGCTTCCGACTCAGGTATGCCACCGAGTGATCGCCTCCATCCTCCCCGATCTGGCTTAGTACTGCCCCCAGTCCAAACATTGAAGCGTAGGTGTGGACAATAAATCTTTTGTTAGGATCTGGGGTAACCAACACCGGAGCATTAACCAGAGCAGTCTTTAGTGCTTGGAAAGCTACCTCGCATTCCGAGGACCACAGGACTTGTCGGGGTAGCTTCTTTTTGGTCAAGTCGGTCAGAGGTTTGGCCAGGGCGCTATAGTCGGGTACAAAGCGTCTGTAATAGCCGGCTGTGCCTAAGAAAGCCATGACTTGTGTCTTGGTGTGGGGAGTGGGCCAATTGGCAACTGCCTCGATCTTAGCCGGCTCCGGCCGTTGCTTACCACGTCCTACTCGGTGGCCCAAATATTGTACCTCTGCCATACCCAAGTGACATTTGTCGGGTTTCAGGGTCAGCCCGGCCCCCCTGATCCTATCTAATACTACCCCTATGTGCTCTAGGTGCGCTTCCCAGGTATCGCTGTGGATGGCGATGCCATCCAGGTAAGCGCATGCAAAGCTCTGGAGACCCCCAAGTAACTGATCCACCATCCATTGGAAGGTGGCCGGGGCGTTCTTCATCCCGAACGGCATAACCCGGAATTGGTATAGGCTGAACGGGGTGATGAAGGCCGACTTGGGTATGGCATCTTCTGCTAGGGGAATCTGCCAATATCCCTTGCATAGGTCTATTGTGGTCAGATACTTCCCTGCAGAGATACGGTCAAGCAGCTCGTCCATCCGTGGCATCGGATAGGCGTCCATAACTGTCTTGTCGTTGAGGCGCCGGTAATCTACACAGAAGTGGGTTGTCCCATCCTTCTTTGGCACTAAGACTACCGGCGAGGCCCAAGGACTTTCTGAGGGTTCGATTACGCCTAGCCGAAGCATCTCATCTATTTCCTTCCGCATCCCTTCCCGGACTGCTTCGGGGATACGGTAGGGAGGCTGTCTCAGGGGTGCCTGTCCTGGAGTCTCTACCTTGTGTATGGCTAGGAGTGTGTATCCAGGCTCCTGAGAGAATGTGGCCTGTTTTGTTTCTAGTAAGCGGACAGCTTGAACCCGCTCTTGCGGATCCAGCTGTTCACCTAGCTGGACTTTCTTTATCTGGGTCATCCCTTCGTTACTGCCCAATAGGTCGGGAAGGGGTAGGGTCTCTGTCTTCTCCTGCTGGTGCACAGATAGCGGCTGCCTCCTCTGCCCGTTTCTGATAGGCCTTGAGCATGTTGATGTGAAAGGTTTGTTTCACATCTTCATCCTCGCAGCTGGCTATCGTGTAGGTCGTGTCGCATATCTGTCCTATAACTTTATTGGGGCCCTGCCAGGTGGCCTGGAGCTTGTCTGTTCAGACCGGCCTTAATACCATGACCTTTTGGCCTATCTGAAAGCTCAGGTGCCTAGCCCGTCGGTCATACCATACCCTCTGGCGCTGCTGGGCCGCCCGGAGGTTCTCTTGCACTGTCTGGGCTAATTCCTCCATGCGGTCCCTCAGCTCCAGGACATAAGGTACAACCGGGGTCCCCTCAATCTCTGTCTGCCCCTCCCAGTGATCCTTGATGAGATCTAAGGGCCCAATCACCCGCCTCCCATAGAGAAGTTCGAAGGCTGAGAATCCGGTCGATTCCTGCGGCACCTCTCGGTAGGCAAAGAGAAGGTGTGGCAGGAATCGCTCTCAATCCTTGTATGCCCCCGTGAACAACTTAAACATTTGCTTTAGCGTTCCGTTGAAGCGCTCGCACAGGCCGTTAGTCTGGGGATGGCATGGGGAGCTAGTCAGGGATTTAACTCCACAGGTTTTCCATATCTGCTGGGTTACCTCGGCCGTGAATTGGGTACCTTGGTCGGACAGAACCTCCTTGGGAAAGCCTACTCGGGAAAATACTTTAACTAGGGCCTCTGCTACGGTCTCAGCCTGTATGTTAGAGAGAGCTACCGCTTCGGGGGAACGGGTGGCGTAGTCTACTATGGTGAGTATATACCGCTTGCCGGAACGGCTAGGTTGGGCCAGGGGCCCTATAATGTCCACGGCTACCCTTGTGAACTGTTCTTCAATAATGGGCATGGAAGCTAGTTTAGCCTTTGGGTGGTCTCCCTTTTTACCTATACGTTGGCATACCTCGCACGTTTGACAATACGCCCTGACGTCGTCGGATACCCCAGGCCAGAAGAAGTTCTGGGTTATCCGATACCCTGGATTGCGTATTCCCAAATGGCCTGCCAAGGGTACGTCATGCCCAATCCTCAATAACTCCTGCCGGTATTTCCGGGGAACTACCAGCTGTCGTTTTTGCTTAGGCCCTGGTGCATTACCCTGGGTCTCGGTGAGCCTATACAAGCGGCCTTTCTCCCATATAAATTGCTCCTTCTCTAATCCCCCTTGGCCCCTCCTGGCTTTCTCTCGATACTTTCTGAGAGAAGAGTCTCCGGTCACCTCCCGCCCAAAGTCCTCTGGGGTGTCCCAGGGTAGGGGTTCTACAGTCAAGGGTAGGTTGGGTTGGCTTACCTGGGTCTCAGTAGGAAGTGGATGGCTCTCGGCAGCGCGACTTTGTGCTCTGGTGGTTACTGAGTGGGCCTCCTGAGCGGGGGTAGAGGCGAACGCCGAAGTCAGGGGGCCAATGTCGTTGCCCAAGATGACTTCAGAAGGTAAGTCTTTCATGACGCCCACATGAACATTGCCAGCTCCCGCCCCCCAGTCTAGGTGTACCTGTGCAGTAGGAATACGGTATACTGCCCCCCCCGCCACTCTCACAGCAATTGATTTCCACGGTTTCTCTGATGCCTTAATAAGGTGTCTTTGTACCAACGTTGCCCCACTGTCTCTTAATACCCGGGTGGTTTTTTCCGTTAACCATGACCAGCTGACAATGGTGTTTCCTGTTGTCCGTAATAACAGATTGTACCATGAGGGCTTCGTAAAGGGTGCCCAATGGTTCTTCCTGACCCAGTTCCTGGGGATCCCAAGCCGAGTCTACACAATGGGCTGCTGCTGGGGGGCGGTACCCAAGTCGAGACCAATTTGACCTGGTGTTGTTGTCCATGGTGCAATTCTGCTTGTAGTGGCCTAGCTGTTTGCACTGGAAGCAGCGTTGTTCATTGTCCTCCTAGCGTGGATAGCGAGGGCTAGATGTCACCGGTCTGTTAGGAGGTTGGTATCTAGCGGCGGGTGGGTATGAGGGCACCGTTGGTCGTGGAGGTTGTACCCGTGGTGTGACCGGGTTCGTCTTGCGAGTATCCGCATATTCATCCGCCAACTTAGCGGCCTCTGGTAGAGTCATGGGCCGGCGATCTCTCACCCAGTCTTTGACATCCGTCTGGATGTGATCGTAAAATTGTTCCAGGAGCATTAGTTGCAAAATGTCCTCTGCGGTGGTGGCCTGGCTGCTGTTGACCCAGTTAGAGGCCGACAGGGATAACTGGCATGCCCATTCCAAGTAAGAGTCTTTCGTGGTTTTGCGTGAGTCCCTGAATTTTTGTCGGTAGGACTCCGGGGTTACTGCATAACTAGCCAGGAGTACTTCTTTAACCCTGGCGTAGCTATGGATCTCCTGCTCTGGCACGGTCCGGAAAGCATCAGAAGCTTTGCCTGACAGTTTGCCTGACAATATTGAGACCCACTCTCCTCTATCTATTCGATGCAGGTTACATTGTCGCTCAAAATCTGCCAGGTAATTATCAATTTCACAGTCTTTTTCATCAAAAGCTTTAAAAGCGCTAAACGGAATCTTCCTTGTGTCTGCTGTACTGTACTCACTGTTTGGAGAATGTGCGGCTGCTTGTTGGACTGCTGCCAGTTTTAACTGTAGCTCTGCATCTCTTATTTGTTTAGCCTCCTCCGCTAACAGGTTCATCACTTTCAGCACCACATCCGCCGTTGGGTTCGGACCGAATCATGCTAGCTTCTCTCGCATTGCCTTGTTGGCTGGTGATTCCTCCTCCTGAATCACTGGTGTCCCCATCTCTTGTACTGCTGGCGTTGCTGCAACCAAGTTCTCCTGGTCTAGCTCCATTAATTCTGCTATAATGACCCGCTTGGTTTTGTTGCTAGCAATCCTTCTACAGACTTCCAGTAGTTCTTTCAGTGTATTTCTTTTAAGCAGGGTGTACCAGCCTTCCATTCACTGTTCCCAGTGTCTGCTTGGAATCCTGGTGTAAAGGAAAGTAGAAGGGAAAATCCCGTTGCTGCCAACCAGTTGTGACGGTAGTAGAAAATATCCCCGTCAAGCATTCCCTTCTTCCCATAAAAGAAAATCACCCAATATTCCACGAGTAGGAATATCCCTGGAATCGCCGAATAATCCACACATGAGTCAAAACTTAATGCTGGAACAAAATGAGACTCTCTTTACTGGCACACAGAACTCACAATTTATGCAGCATAAAACTCCTCCTCTGGGCCAGGCTAGATAATTGAGTTTTAACAATACACACAGCTCAATTGTCTGCTGGCCAGAACATTTACAATTTTTAACACTTTCAGAAAAGTACTTTCTATCCCACATACAAACATAATTTCAACCTCCCTGTTCGGTACACGAATACATTCATTCTTGACATTTGGAACCGAACAATATAGACCTTAAAATAGCAGGGAGAGAATTAAACTGAAGCATATAGGCAATTGCATCAAAGTCCTTCACAAGTAGGTTATCAGATTTCATCAACTTCTATGGTTATGGATGGGGTTATGCCACATTAGCAACTGTTATAATACTGGGAGCTATTGGTTTTGGAATTCTAGTCATTCTCATACATGTTTTCCCAGTAGTGTGGCAACATGGTATAGAAGCCTCTAACAAATATTTCATTAGTTGCAATAATTAAGTTGAGAAAATTAAACTTATGAGCATTTATAAGTTATCAGCAGTTAATTAGTATCGGAGGTAAGTCATTGATAGCATCAAAAACATTTGAATTTGCAGTTCTAAACCAGATATCCTAATAGCCAAATTTTATAATAAAACAAACCAATCTTAAAGGAAATGGCAAACTGCCTATAAATTGGGGCATTTATATGATTGACTTTCAAAGTTTATTACTAGTTAGTTGATAATGAGTGCGCCAGAAGTAGGGATTCCATAGAAATAGAAATACTCTTCTTATTTCTGTGACTCCTTTTAGTCCTGCTGTACGGCGGAGAGACATTTTCAGTCCCCCGATTGGCACTTCAGGGTTTCATCCGGAAGACATAATTGCACCCCCTAGTAAGCATATTCCAGTTGCAATAATGTAAAGAAGGTTGTCACGGTGGCAGGTTCTGTTCAAAAAAACATTTACGTTATCCCAATGAATTCTTATTCTTCAATTATGATACCAATCCCAATCACTCTCATCGGTTGTACACGTTCAAGCTTCTGTGAACAGCACTTTGGTTGAGTAGTAAATTAGGATTAGAAAATTAGAAAAACTTTGAGCTCCTCTCATTTTAAAGATTTGGTGAATAATAAAAATGGCAGCTGTTTAATCTCATATGGGGGTGTCTGTGCTACTGAGCAGCTAAATGAGTATAATCTGATTTCAAGGGAGAAAATAAGGAATGTGACAGGTTGCGGGATCTTTCCCTGGAAGCATGTTCTAGCGAGAAAAGAGAAATGCTGTTAGCAAGATCTATCAAACATATATTTGTATAAAATAACACCCAACATAGATTAAAAGCAGATTTCTTTAGATATGTCAGATCTTTACCGCATGTTCCAGCCTCCAGAACTCACAGAAATAAATTCTGTATATATAATGTGTCAGTAGAAGCACCAAGCAGCTCGTAATCACTGCATTTGGCCGTTTCATGAATTAATGATGTGACCTTTAATAATTTTATAGTGAAAAGTTTACATGTTAATTTGTGTTACTTTATACAGATTAAATAAGAAAGCAAATGAATCAGTATCCACTAAACTGCAGAAGTAAACGGGTATATCTAAAGCTGATGAGCAGAGATGAGCGAATCAAAAATGACGAAGTGGAATTCGATCTGAATTTCAGGAAAAAAATCGATTTGTCTCAAAGTCAAATTTCCTCGTGCTTCGTGGTAACGAATCACATTTTTTCTAAAATGGCTGCTGCACATGTTACAAAGTGAAAGTAAGAAGCCTGGGAACGAGGGAACACCCATAATGCCATGCTGACAGCCAATCAGCATTAATTGCAGTAATCCTAGCATCTGTTATTGTGTTGAAAGTGCTGTCTAATACAAACAGTTATATAAAAGTATGTCCATTCATCCTTGCTTTTGGGGTGAATTTGCAGTCTGTTATAAACTGTTTTGGGGTGTGTTAATTTTAAATATATAAAAGTATGTCCATTCATCCTTGCTTTTGGGGTGAAATTGCAGTCTGGCTAAAAAAAAAATGT
This sequence comes from Bufo gargarizans, assembly GCF_014858855.1. NCBI lineage: Eukaryota > Metazoa > Chordata > Amphibia > Anura > Bufonidae > Bufo > Bufo gargarizans. The sequence goes on from NC_058088.1 coordinate 122,879,466, forward strand.
GGGTCTGTTTTTTTTTAAATATATACAAGTATGTCTATTCATCCTTGCTTTTGGGGTGAATTTGCAGTCTGATACTATCAGTTTTGGGGTGTGCTTTTTTATATATAAACATACAGTACTTCCATTCATCCTTGCTTTTGGGGTGAATTTGAAGTCTGATACAACCAGTTTTGCTCTGTTAATGTAGTGCCCTGGATCAGGGGGTACTTTGACGTTTGGACATTAGTCTATTTTCCCTATGCAAAGTTGAAACTTCTTACTTTATTTCCTTTGAAAGGGTTAACTTGCACGGTTAATACTGTGTAATTAGATTTTATAGGTATGTTGTGATATATATCCTGTTCATTTGCACTGTATTTGGAAGGCTCTGTGGAAAGGGTTAATAAACACTGAGAGACTGTTAGGACTTTGAATGAAAAGCTGATACTTTTCCACAGCTGCCATAGAGTTTAAAGAAGACCATGTTTTGAAGGGAAAATCTAGACACTGTTTACCACCAAACCCAGGCAGCCTGAGCTTTTGAATATCTGGTTTTAACTATGTTGTTCTGTCTGGAAACTTGTTTTTGTCTGGAAAAGCTCATGTGTCATTACCATTGAGTATCATTGAAGCTCTAATGTAAGTCTATGACAGACTGGAGTGATAACTTTGTAAATGCTTGTGCTGAGTTTCTCCATTTCACTCCTCCCACTAGAAGAGGTCAGTGTCCACAAGCCTAAATGGCAACATTTCAAGGGCCAGTAATTTATAAATCTGCACATTTAGTGCATCTTGGACAGGGGATTGTCCAGCACGTAACACAGGGAAAGAAGAGGCAGTAGCGTGACCCGCAGACACAGATTGTGGACCCAGGCATTCGGCCCACCTATTACGGTGCTTGCCATGTGGCGGATCATGCTGGTGGTGGTGAGGTTGCTAGTGTTCACGCCCCTGCTCATTTTTGTATGGCACAGGTTGCAAATTACAATTCTTTTGTCGTCTGTACTTTCCTCAGAAAAGCGCCAGACTCCGGAACACCTACCCCTTGGCAAGGGAGATTTCCGCAAGGGGGTGCTCCGTGGAACAGTTGCGGGCCTGTTTGGTGTGGCCTGCCTTCTCCCTTTTTCCACCCCTCTGCCTTTTCCAGCCTGTTGAAGTGCTGCAGATTACTGATGAGCGGAAGGGGCAATATTCGAATTTGCAATATTTCACGAATATTTGGGCGAATTTTCGCCATATATTCGCAATTTCGATAATTTGTGATCTCCAGACATTATTTTATTGATTGCGAAAATCGTAAATTAGAAAATTTGAGATACAAATTTGCGATACGAAAATTTGCGATCAACACTAATTCTCGAAGTAACGATATTCGCGACAAAAATTCGCGATTCGAATATTCGCGCTCAACACTACTGCAGTTTCCTCCCCCTCTGTACTGCTGTCCTCACTCTGCTTTCCACCTTCTCAGGTTGGGTCAGTGACTTCATCATCCATCACCTCCTCTTCCACTTCCTCACTCAGCTCATCCTTCTGACTTGTTGACCCAACCACAACTTCAGTGATTGACAACAGTTTTTTCATCCTCTTCCTCAACCTCTTGAGACAGTAATTGCTGTTGCGTTATTGGCAACTATGTCTTATCATCATCCACCTCATTGGCCAGACTCTCCATGGTGGGAGGAAGGAGTATCAAGACTGGACTTGGTGATAGAAAGGGTGGTGCTTAACCGACTGGAAGCATTATCTGATGCAATCCAACTGACCACCGGGTCGCACTGGTCTGACTTCAAGAGTGGTGTCTTGCGCCGCCCTGCAAACTGGAATGTGAAGCTAGGTATCCTGGATGACTGTTTTTCTTGTGCTCTGGCAGTAGGCACAGTTTCAACTCGCCTAGGGCCACAGCCTTTGCGTGCACCATCAGCATCACGGCCACTACCCCATCCCTTACTGCTTGCCTTCTTCATTTTAAATGTGATATACGCTTGAAAGTATGTCACATGTACAGTAGCGTAGGATTTGGAAGTGTAGTGCGCAATTAAAGAAAAATATACACAGGAGATATGCCCCAGATAATGTCAATGCTGTCACTAGAGGCTAATAGAAAATTACAGGTAATGTCACAGGTATTTGGGATGAGGAATTGTTATACAGGAGAAGTATCACCGGTAGTGTCACTGTCCAAAGCGTCTAAGTAAAAAGTACACTGTATCTCACAGATAAAGATTTTAGGCGCACACTTTACACTGGAGATGTGGCACAGCTAATTTCACTATCCACATCAGACACCGTCTATTGAAAAAGTACATTGGATGTCACAGATATTTTTGGGATGTGCACACTTTACACAGGAGATGTGGCATGGATAATTTAACTGTCCGCAGTGGCACACCGTCTACGGAAAAAGTACACTGGATGTCACTAATATTTTAGGGATGTGCACACTTTACACAGGAGATGTGGCGCGGATAATTTAACTTGTCCGCAGCAGACACTGTCTATGGAAAACGTACACTGGATGTTACAGATATTGTAGGTATGCGCACACTTTACACAGGAGATGTGGCGCGGATAATTTCACTGTACGCAGCGGCCTATTAGAGGACATTTAGCGCAGGATGCGCTAAAATATATATTGCTGCTGTCACACCCATAATAGTCCTTTTGGCGCTCTAAAAAGCTTTTCTAATAAAGATCTTCAAATAACTCTCCTTACACTCTGTCCCTTCCTATGCACAGCTCTCCCTAAGACTGAGCAATTTAGCGCAGGTTGCGCTACAAACATATATTGCTGCTGTCACATACAATAGTCCTTAAAAGGACTTGGGTCTCTGAATAGTTTTTGCAATAAAAATCTTCCAATAACACTCCCTACACTGTCTTTCTCTTCCTATGCTCAGCTCTCGCTGGCGCATTCTGGACAGCCAATCACTGTAATGCCAGTAGGCAACATGGCTACGGCATTACAGTGAAGAGCAGTACTTACCTGACCGTTTATTGGCTGCATAGCAGCCAAGAAACGTGCGGGGAGGAGACTCAAGCATTGCACTCGAGCCATGTCCCGAGTATCGAGATGCTCGTGCTGAACAGGCATTCGGCCGAGCATGCTCGATCATCACTAGTCTCCACTGCTCCAGGTTCGGGGATATGAACTTAACTCCCTTTCAATCGGGCGAGGGCGATGGATACCATCTCTTCTGAACGGCGCTCACAAATCTCTTAGGACCAACTGACCCATGTTCATCTGCTTTTTACGTCAAACCCTTCTCCACTTTGGCCCTCAAGGTTCCTATTTGAATATTTGCTACTACCACCAAGATCTGCACTCAGGGTGGCTCCGCCTGGGCCCTCGCCCTGGGCTTCCCTCGCGCACCGAGTATGGGCCCGACTCTCTAGCGCCATTCATTTTCAGGGCTAGTTGATTTGGCAGGTGAGTTGTTACACACTCCTTAGCGGATTCCGACTTCCATGGCCACCGTCCTGCTGTCTATATCAACCCGGCATTCTGTTCATTCTGCAGTTCCAGTTCTGCTTACCAAAAGTGGCCCACTGGGAGCTCGGTCCGAGTGGTGCTTCTTGCCCATTTAAAGTTTGATAATAGGTTGAGATCGTTTCGGCCCCAAGACCTCTAATCATTCGCTTTACTGGATAAAACTGCTCCGAGGGAGACCAGTGAGCGCCAGCAATCTTGAGGGAAACTTTGGAGGGAACCAGATACTAGATGGTTTGATTAGTCTTTCACCCCTATAACCAGGTCAAACGACTGATTTGCACATCAGGACCGCTGCGGACCTTCACCAGAGTTTCCTCTGGCTTCACCCTGCCCAGGCATAGTTTACCATCTTTCGGGAAAAACAAGCCCCTTCATTGCGCCAACAGGGTTCCATCATGAGCCCTCTGACTCGCGTGCGGGTTAGACTGCGTGGTCCGTGTTTCAAGACTGGTCAGGTGGGTATTCCACATCACCGCCCGACAATCCGACTCCGGAAGTCTGGTAACAGAAGGACTTGGCCCCTGTGAGTGACGCCAGGTTAGGTCAATTCTCCCATACTGCACATTTCCCCCGCATGCCAAGCGAGCGCGGATTCAGTGCTGGGCTTTTCCCTCTTTACTCGATGCTACTGAGGGAATTCTGGTTAGTTTTTTCCCCTCAGCTTAGTATTATGCTTAAAATCAGCAGGTCGCCACGTCTGATCTGATGTATAAGTCGGAAAGAAGGGGGAGCAAGAAGGAACAACGCGCCATCCGGGAGGGGGGCTTTCGGGAGCTGGGGTTCGTGGCACCATCCGTTCGCCCCACCCACCGAATGCACGCCCCCCCCCCGGAGTGGCCCTTCCCCTTCCTGGGCTGTCCTCCAAAGTGACACACCCTCTCTTGAGAGAGACAGTGGTGTCCATATTGTTTGACACCACCGCCCCTCCCTGCGCACCACTTCTGCCATCCTTGTTCTCAGGGTCCAGCCCCACCTCCTCTCCTGAGGACCTTGCATCCCCACTGGAGAGAGGCATGGGGCCTCCTGAAGGCCATCCCTCCTGCTCTCCCAATCCCCCACCTTCAACCTCCTCCCCAGAAGAAGAGGAGGCGGAGGTCTCATCTAAGGTCAGGAACTAGTTGAAGAGTTCCAGAGGGGAGTTGGCTTTGCCTACCCCGGCCACTCTGGTCGGGCTAGATTTTTTATTCTTGGTCAGGCGCTTCTTTAAAATTTTTAACTCTGTCTCACTATTATCTGCTGTGCTTTTGTAGTGTGAGGAGAGAGTCACCTCAGCATGCTCCAGGCTCCTGATCTTCTCATTTAACTTGTTCTCCCCCATGGTCTTGGCTTCATGGGAGGCAGTCTCTTGGGTGAGTGAAGGCATCACCCCAGGACAGGATTCTTCCGGCTTCCTCTCCATTTGATGGCTCTTCCTCTGCCTCTACCTGGATGGACCTTCCTTCCTCCCTCCTTACAGATCCCTTTTGCCCTGTTACCTTCGCCAGTACTTGCAATGCCAGCACTCACCCCGGCTTTCCTCTGCGTGTGCACGAGACACCATGGCCACCAAGCGAGGGCAGCGACTAAACGGTTGACCTAGCTCACCACATAGGTTACATCTAATCTCTATGCAAGATGTGGCAAAATGACCTTCACCCCCACACAATGCGCACCTCTGTGTGTGAGGCTGCCGCACTTGTGACAGAGTTTAGGCTGCCCCTGTAGAAAATCAGGATCCTGTCTAAGCCAAGGAAGGCAGATGATGGGATGTGGGAAACCAACCACCCTGAACATCCAAGTTTCACAAGGAACTTCCAGGCACCAGACCAGATGCCAAATGCGGCCAAGTTCTTACTAGGAAGACCCTGGACCTCCCTGTACCTGCATAGCCAGGTCAGAATCTCAATGCTAGAAAGTAATTTGTTACAGGTCAAAATGGTCACTTTCTTGACCTCACTCTGGCGGGTTATTGCTTGTGCAAAGAAACCCTACCAGTCCAGCTGGTCCTTAACCAACTCATACCCCAACCAAAAAATCTCTAGGCCCCCTGGCCAGGCAAAGCTAATATTGAGCTCCCTAGATCCATATGGATGTATCAGGAAAAAGATGTCACTCGCCCTGAAGCCCATCTTAAGAAGAAGCGCCGCCACCCTTTTATCTCTCGGAAGGCATGCAGGCAATGCAGATCTATCAAAATGGATAGGTCCACCTCCTTTCCCCCCACAACTTCTGCCAGGCACCAATGCCACAGGAGGGGCAGCCGAACCAGCTCCCCCCCTCTGTTCTATCTACAGCAGGTATCACCCCAGACTCAACTGGAGAGGGGATAGCCTGCTGCTTTAACAGCGACTGGCCAACCCCCCACTTTCACCCCCCCAACAGGGCCCTCGGGCTAGATCAATTTTCCCCTGCCCATCTGCCACTTATCCAGTGGTCACCCCTACTATACCCCCATCCTCCATGCAAACTGCTGGTCCAGATGGGATAAACGGGACCTCAGCAACTTTACCAGCTGCCAGCTGCATCACCGTACCCTTATTTATATCAAGTTTATTTGCCGAACCTTCATTATTGTATACTTGGGCTTTAGCTATTATCTGCACCACCTTCCCTTCACTTGAAGAGAACAGGGCAGATATTGGCGACTTATCAGATATTCTTGCTGCTGATGATCAAGAGGACCGGTGCGCTGTAGAACAACTGTTCCCAGCTGGGCCAGTCCCGGACACAGCATGGACAGAGGCCCTGCCTTCCACCTCACTGCCTGCAGATGAGCCGCCAAGAACACCCAGAGATGTGTCCACAGACACTCCCACCACTCCCGCTCCATCGCCCCTCACCGTTAACTTTCTCCTGCCATTAGAGCCTTCAGCCGGTACCTCCCCCCTACCATCCCCGCTACTGAAAGCGGGGACCACGTCCTGTGCCATCTTGTCTTTAACAAGCATTTTATCTCTGTTCATATTCTCCGGTTCCACGGCAGAAACTGGGCTAGGGAGGGTGGTGGGGTCTGCACTCTGAACCAACTTTACAGCCGGCTTAGAGTGCATAGTCGAGATGAATCAGTGAAGGGTGGTCACCCACCCTGAGTGTTACACCGGTCACTGTGAAAATATATACGGTTGAGCGCCAAACTCCCAAAAGATAGAATAAAAGTAGGTGTTGGTGTTAGAAAGTTGTTTACGGTATCAAAGATCACCAAACTCAGGTGCTATAGGCTGATAGGTAGAGCACAGTCGAGGGTAGATAAAAGGTAACAGGAATAGGATGATACTGGTAGTATTAGTAGGTCAAATCATGCAGCACTAAAACTGAATAAGAAATAGATGCATAAAATGAAGTAAATTTTTCAAGGAGGTTAAAAATATTAAAACTATAGAGACAATAATAAAGATAAAATCATTTGTAAAAATCCACTAACTTCACAGGGGGTCGCCTCTGCTCTACCTATCAGCCTATAGCACCTGAGTTTGGTGATCTTTGATACCGTAAACAACTTTCTAACACCAACACCTACTTTTATTCTATCTTTTGGGAGTTTGGCGCTCAACCGTATATATTTTCACAGTGACCGGTGTAACACTCGGGGTGTAACACACCCTTCACTGATTCATCTCGACTTCTCTGTGGTGTTTGTTTTTTTCCCACACCAGAGCTGCCTCTCCATCATACTGTTTTCTTTTCTCAATCCCTCTATCGTACGGTCCTGGTGGCACCCCTTCTTTATCCTTCTCTTCAGGGACAAAGCTCAGTCCCTGGTAGCTTTTGGATAACCTTCTTTTTTATTTTCTCCACTTCTGCTCCTTAGAGTGCATAGACCATTCTCACCTCCTTGTTCACTGCGCTCTTCTTTATCCTTCTCCTTTTTTTTCCCAGCAGGCTCATCTTCAGGAAGGTCATCCCCAAAATGGAAACCATCTTTGTGAACCCGGGGGACTCAAGGTAATGAATCTGCTCCATCAGTCTTCCGCCGAACCCACTACTCTGACGGTCTCCTTCTTCCTCCTCATCAGAGCTTGTGGTGGACAGACACACTTGTTCAACGGTGATACATGGGCCAATCTCTGACTCCTCATCCTTGCTTGAGATCTCAGCCTCTTGCTGTTTTTCCGCCATTTCTGTTTTACCATGCCTCATTCTTTAGTTTCTCTTAAAATGGCCCACTGTTACTCAGGATGCCTGCTCCCTTCTCTTCCACCCTCTTGATTTCCTCATTGAGGTTCCTAACCCTCACAGATATCTCTGGCCTTTTCTTTTTTGTGGATCAGTCTGCTTTCAACCTTTCCAACCTCAGCTAATTTCTGAGCCCTTTCAAAGCTTTCCCAGCTTCTTCATACTCCTGAAGTTAGGCCATAATATGGGAGCTATTAATGGTGACAGGCTGCTAGGGCCTCATGTTACCCCAGTCAGCTTCTACTGTACCTGGCTCACCTCCAGAAGCACTCCGCTCTCCTCCTTGAGAGCTACTGTCTGCCCTCTTGAACCTGCCGGAGATGCTCACAGCTTCGCCCCCAGGGGCTACAGGGGCCACATTACCATGACCCCTGCTTGATCTTCTTGCCCTTAGGGTGGATGTTGGAGCAGACGCCTGTAGTTTGCCTCCCCTACCCACCACCGGCCTACTCCGGGAGATAGAATCCTGGGCCTTTGATGGTTTCATGGCAGGAACACACCAGCTTCCTAGGCAGAGACAGGCCCTGGGCTGAGAAGATGGAAAAAAAACACACTGGAAGTCTGTAATTACAAGCAGGGCTCCTCCAAACACCTCCTCACTCTGCGGCTGCCGGCACCACACTTGCCCTCCAATAGATCCTCGTTAATGGAATTAAAGTGTACTCATTTCAATTGCAGGGCCTCAAAAGAGTCCTGTATTGTTATTTTTCATCACTACCTCCCTGAATCGGAAGTGGGTAATTTGCACGCTTGTTGCCTTTACTGGATGTGGTACCCATTTCTCAGGCTCCCTCTCTGGAAGTGAACCCTGAATCCCAGTTACCTGTGGTCACCATGGCAGGAGCAGAAAGTATTATTGAAAGTTTATAGGTCAGACATACAAATGGATCATCGCCATCACGGGGATCAGCTCAAGGTTATCTAGAGTCACCAAAGCAGCAGGGAGAGCGGTGGCAGGCAGGAGTGGGGAGGCCGAGACCACTCCTGTCCCTGGGCCCCTGGATTTGTTTTGGTCTGATACATGCATGCATCCATGTCTTGCATAGGGCCTTGTTGAATGTCTCTATCAGGAGGGGAGGTAGATGGACATGATGAATCTGTGGGTATGTGTAGAGACAGATATGTAACTAGAGATAGAAAGGTTCATGGGTAGATAAATAGATCTCTGTGTGCTATGTGTGGGTATATATATGGTTAAAGGGTGGTTTATACAGCACTTTATAGGTTTATATCATCCCCGCATGTCCCAGCAGAGGAAAGGGCTACTCAGCAATAAAAATAAGCCAGCGAGACCAGGAAGAAGAGAAGGGACTTTGCCGCACCACCAGGAAACCTTCAGTAACAGGGAGCGGGGAAGCAGCACACCTCACATCCGGCCGAAGCGCTCGTATCCCGGACTCTGGCAGGAGGTGGTCGGGGTCTCTCATCGTTCTTCTGCAAGGTGTCTGAAACGCGATCTCCCCCAGTGTCCTACACCACCCCTGTAACCGAGGCCTATCACAAGAAACTGCTGAGCTTGTGGAACTGCTCCCCGAATGCGGTCTTCAGGTTCACATTCCAGTTCTCTGACTCAAAATTGCTCTCACTTCGTTCTCTGCTGCTGTCACCTGCAGAGCCTCAAGAGGCCCTCGTAGCCCAGATGCTGGCAGGTAGCTATATGCCAGTCTCCCCTGACGTATAGTAGATGAGTTGAAGAAATTTACATTTTTGGAAACTGCGCTGCTGCAGAGGAAATCAGGACTCGTTGATGTAAGTAAAAGTGGATCTTTATTTCTAGTTTAGTCAATGCGTTTCAGGGGCGAACAGTCCCCTTCATCAGGACAATAAAGATCTATATGTACATTGTGGGTGTGTTTGTTGTTCTATTTATTCTCTCTGTTTGGGCACGCTATGCCCGTAATCTGGGGGGCGGGGAGAAGGAGGGAACAGGGGCGGGAGTGCACAAGGTCTCCGTGACCAGAATGACGCCCACAGAAGGTATGCTGGATGCCGGCCCGATGTTGTGTGGGCGGACTCTGCTGACGCGATGTTTGTAGGTGGTGTTTTTGTGACGCGCTCTTTGGGCAGAGTCAAAGTCGTATGACGTTCTTAGGATACGCTATGTTTTGTGGGCGGTGTGTTGTGACGCGCTCTCTTGGGCGGTGTGGACGTTGCATGATGTTTGTGGGCGGTATAATGACACGATTATTTTGGGCAAAGTTAATACTACATGATGTGCTTCTGAATGACATCCAGCGCTTTCATGCGATGTTTAAGTATTGTGCGCTGCTTCTTGGATTATAGAGGCAGGCGAGAGAGTAGAGCGTATATATTATATTTCAAAGGTGATGCCGCACAGCTGATTGGCTGCGTATGCGAGAAACACCATTGGACCCATACGTATTGGACTGTAAAGGGGTATAGGGAAAGAATGTTAGGGTGTCAGAAAAAGTTATTAATAGAGTTGAGCGAACACCTGGATGTTCGGGTTCGAGAAGTTCGGCCGAACTTCCCGGAAATGTTCGGGTTCGGGATCCGAACCCGATCCGAACTTCGTCCTGAACCCGAACCCCATTGAAGTCAATGGGGACCCGAACTTTTCGGCACTAAAAAGGCTGTAAAACAGCCCAGGAAAGGGCTAGAGGGCTGCAAAAGGCAGCAACATGTAGGTAAATCCCCTGCAAACAAATGTGGATAGGGAAATGAATTAAAATAAAAATTAAATAAATGAAAATTAACCAAAATCAATTGGAGAGAGGTCCCATAGCAGAGAATCTGGCTTCCCGTCACCCACCACTGGAACAGTCCATTCTCAGATATTTAGGCCCCGGAACCCAGGCAGAGGAGAGAGGTCCCGTAACAGAGAATCTGGCTTCATGTCAGCAGAGAATTAGTCTGCATGTCATAGCAGAGAATGAGGCTTCACGTCAGCCACCACTGCAACAGTCCATTGGCATATATTTAGGCCCAGCACCCAGGCAGAGGAGAGAGGTCCCGTAACAGACAATCTGGCTTCATGTCAGCAGAGAATTAGTCTGCATGTCATAGCAGAGAATGAGGCTTCACGTCAGCCACCACTGCAACAGTCCATTGGCATATATTTAGGCCCAGCACACAGGCAGAGGAGAGAGGTCCCGTAACAGACAATCTGGCTTCATGTCAGCAGAGAATTAGTCTGCATGTCATAGCAGAGAATGAGGCTTCACGTCAGCCACCACTGCAACAGTCCATTGGCATATATTTAGGCCCAGCACACAGGCAGAGGAGAGAGGTCTCGTAACAGACAATCTGGCTTCATGTCAGCAGAGAATTAGTCTGCATGTCATAGCAGAGAATGAGGCTTCACGTCAGCCACCACTGCAACAGTCCATTGGCATATATTTAGGCCCAGCACACAGGCAGAGGAGAGAGGTCCCGTAACAGACAATCTGGCTTCATGTCAGCAGAGAATTAGTCTGCATGTCATAGCAGAGAATGAGGCTTCACGTCAGCCACCACTGCAACAGTCCATTGGCATATATTTAGGCCCAGCACACAGGCAGAGGAGAGAGGTCCCGTAACAGACAATCTGGCTTCATGTCAGCAGAGAATCAGTCTGCATGTCATAGCAGAGAATCAGGCTTCACGTCACCCACCACTGCAACAGTCCATTGTCATAAATTTAGGCCCAGCACCCAGGCAGAGGAGAGAGGTCCCGTAACAGACAATCTGGCTTCATGTCAGCAGAGAATCAGTCTGCATGTCATAGCAGAGAATCAGGCTTCACGTCACCCAACATTGGAACAGTCCATTGGCATATATTTAGGCCCCGGCACCCAGACAGAGGAGAGGTTCATTCAACTTTGGGTAGCCTCGCAATATAATGGTAAAATGAAAATAAAAATAGAATTGAATGAGGAAGTGCCCTGGAGTCCAATAATATATGGTTAAGGGGAGGTAGTTAATGTCTAATCTGGACAAGGGACGGACAGATCCTGTGGGATCCATGCCTGGTTCATTTTTATGAACGTCAGCTTGTCCACATTGGCTGTAGACAGGCTGCTGCGTTTGTCTGTAATGACGCCCCCTGCCGTGCTGAATACACGTTCAGACAAAACGCTGGCCGCCGGGCAGGCCAGCACCTCCAAGGCATAAAAGGCTAGCTCTGGCCACGTGGACAATTTAGAGACCCAGAAGTTGAATGGGGCCGAACCATCAGTCAGTACGTGGAGGGGTGTGCACATGTACTGTTCCACCATGTTAGTGAAATGTTGCCTCCTGCTAACACGTTGCGTATCAGGTGGTGGTGCAGTTAGCTGTGGCGTGTTGACAAAAGTTTTCCACATCTCTGCCATGCTAACCCTGCCCTCAAAGGAGCTGGCATTGACACAGCTGCCTTGGCGACCTCTTGCTCCTCCTCTGCCTTGGCCTTGGGCTTCCACTTGTTCCCCTGTGACATTTGGGAATGCTCTCAGTAGCGCGTCTACCAACGTGCGCTTGTACTCGCGCATCTTCCTATCACGCTCCAGTGCAGGAAGTAAGGTGGGCACATTGTCTTTGTAGCGTGGATCCAGCAGGGTGGCAACCCAGTAGTCCGCACAGGTTAAAATGTGGGCAACTCTGCTGTCGTTGCGCAGGCACTGCAGCATGTAGTCGCTCATGTGTGCCAGGCTGCCCAGGGGTAAGGACAAGCTGTCCTCTGTGGGAGGCGTATCGTCATCGTCCTGCCTTTCCCCCCAGCCACGCACCAGTGATGGACCCGAGCTGCGTTGGGTGCCACCCCGCTGTGACCATGCTTCATCCTCATCCTCCTCCACCTCCTCCTCATCCTCGTCCTCCTCGTCCTCCAGTAGTGGGCCCTGGCTGGCCACATTTGTACCTGGCCTCTGCTGTTGCCAAAAACCTCCCTCTGAGTCACTTCAAAGAGACTGGCCTGAAAGTGCTAAAAATGACCCCTCTTCCTCCTCCTCCTCCTCCTGGGCCACCTCCTCTTCCATCATCGCCCTAAGTGTTTTCTCAAGGAGACATAGAAGTGGTATTGTAACGCTGATAACGGCGTCATCGCCACTGGCCATGTTGGTGGAGTACTCGAAACAGCGCAACAGGGCACACAGGTCTCGCATGGAGGCCCAGTCATTGGTGGTGAAGTGGTGCTGTTCTGTAGTGCGACTGACCCGTGCGTGCTGCAGCTGAAACTCCACTATGGCCTGCTGCTGCTCGCACAGTCTGTCCAGCATGTGCAAGGTGGAGTTCCACCTGGTGGGCACGTCGCATATGAGGCGGTGAGCGGGAAGGCCGAAGTTACGCTGTAGCGCAGACAGGCGAGCAGCAGCAGGATGTGAACGCCGGAAGCGCGAACAGACGGCCCGCACTTTATGCAGCAGCTCTGACATGTCGGGGTAGTTGTGTATGAACTTCTGCACCACCAAATTCAGCACATGCGCCAAGCAAGGGATGTGCGTCAAATTGGCTAGTCCCAGAGCTGCAACGAGATTTCGCCCATTATCACACACCACCAGGCCGGGCTTGAGGCTCACCGGCAGCAACCACTCGTCGGTCTGTTGTTCTATACCCCGCCACAACTCCTGTGCGGTGTGGGGCCTGTCCCCCAAACATATGAGTTTCAGAATGGCCTGCTGACGTTTACCCCGGGCTGTGCTGAAGTTTGTGGTGAAGGTGTGTGGCTGACTGGATGAGCAGGTGGAAGAAGAGGAGGAGGAAGCCGAGAAGGAGGAGGTGGCAACAGGAGGCAAAGAATGTTGCCCTGCGATCCTTGGCGGCGGAAGGACGTGCGCCAAACAGCTCTCCGCCTGGGGCCCAGCTGCCACTACATTTACCCAGTGTGCAGTTAGGGAGATATAGCGTCCCTGGCCGTGCTTACTGGTCCACGTATCTGTGGTTAGGTGGACCTTGCTACAGATGGCGTTGCACAGTGCACACTTGATTTTATCGGATACTTGGTTGTGCAGGGAAGGCACGGCTCTCTTGGAGAAGTAGTGGCGGCTGGGAACAACATACTGTGGGACAGCAAAGCGACATGAGCTGTTTGAAGCTGTCTGTGTCCACCAGCCTAAATGACAGCATTTCATAGGCCAGTAGTTTAGAAATGCTGGCATTCAGGGCCAGGGATCGAGGGTGGCTAGGTGGGAATTTACGCTTTCTCTCAAATGTTTGTAAGATGGAGAGCTGAACGCTGCCGTGTGACATGGTTGAGACGCTTGGTGACGGAGGTGGTGGTGGTGGTGTTGGTGGTACATCCCCTGTTTGCTGGGCGGCAGGTGCCAACGTTCCTCCAGAGGCGGAGGAAGAGGCCGAGGCGGCAGCAGCAGAAGAGGCCGAGGCGGCAGCAGCAGAAGAGGCCGAGGCGGCAGCAGCAGAAGAGGTAGCAGGGGGAGCCTGAGTGACTTCCTTGGTTTTAAGGTGTTTACTCCACTGCAGTTCATGCTTTGCATGCAGGTGCCTGGTCATGCAGGTTGTGCTCAGGTTCAGAACGTTAATGCCTCGCTTCAGGCTCTGATGGCACAGCGTGCAAACCACTCGGGTCTTGTCGTCAGCACATTGTTTGAAGAAGTGCCATGCCAGGGAACTCCTTGAAGCTGCCTTTGGGGTGCTCGGTCCCAGATGGCGGCGGTCAGTAGCAGGCGGAGTCTCTTGGCGGCGGGTGTTCTGCTTTTGCCCACTGCTCCCTCTTTTGCTACGCTGTTGGCTCGGTCTCACCACTGCCTCTTCCTCCGAACTGTGAAAGTCAGTGGCACGACCTTCATTCCATGTGGGGTCTAGGACCTCATCGTCCCCTGCATCGTCTTCCATCCAGTCTTGATCCCTGACCTCCTGTTCAGTCTGCACACTGCAGAAAGACGCAGCAGTTGGCACCTGTGTTTCGTCATCATCAGAGACATGCTGAGGTGGTATTCCCATGTCCTCATCATCAGGAAACATAAGTGGTTGTGCATCAGTGCATTCTATGTCTTTCACCGCTGGGGAAGGGCTAGGTGGATGCCCTTGGGAAACCCTGCCAGCGGAGTTTTCAAACAGCATAAGAGACTGCTGCATAACTTGAGGCTGAGACAGTTTCCCTGGTATGCATGGGGGTGATGTGACAGACTGATGGGGTTGGTTTTCAGGCGCCATCTGTGCGCTTTCTGCAGAAGACTGGGTGGGAGATAATGTGAACGTGCTGGATCCACTGTCGGCCACCCAATTGACTAATGCCTGTACCTGCTCAGGCCTTACCATCCTTAGAACGGCATTGGGCCCCACCATATATCGCTGTAAATTCTGGCGGCTACTGGGACCTGAGGTAGTTGGTACACTAGGACGTGTGGATGTGGCAGAACGGCCACGTCCTCTCCCAGCACCAGAGGGTCCACTAACACCACCACGTCCATGTCCACGTCCGCGTCCCTTACTAGATGTTTTCCTCATTGTTATGGTTCACCACAACAACAAAAATATTATTTGGCCCAATGTATTGTATTCAAATTCAGCGGGATATAAATTTGAGGCCTAGTATTTAGGCGCTGGGTGACCGGTATGGATTTACTGACAGAATTAGACTTGGAAATGCACAGTAGCGTGTGTGTGAAGTTATTCTGAATGACCCTATGTGCACCTTGAATATTATATACCCTTTTAGGGATAGATTTCAAATAGCTCTGATATAGCAGAAACCACTAAATTATGAAATTGCTAAATTGGGAATTGTATTTCAACCCAGAACAAAAAATGTGCTTTGACGGACACTAAATAACTTGCCCAGCAACAACAGTACAGCGGTAACGACAGATTTAGCGGGATATAAATTTGAGGCCTACTATTTAGGCGCTGGGTGACCGGTATGGATTTAGTGACAGAATTAGACTGGGATATGCACAGTAGCGTGTGTGTGTGAAGTTATTCTGAATGACCCTATGTGCACCTTGAATATTATATACCCTTTTAGGGATAGATTTCAAATAGCTCTGATATAGCAGAAACCACTAAATTTTTTAATTGCTAAATTGGGAATTGTATTTCAACCCAGAACAAAAAATGTGCTTTGATGGACACTAAGGCCCCTTTCACACGGGCGAGTTTTCCGTGCGGGTGCGATCCGTGCGGCGAACGTATGGCACCCGCACTAAATCCTGACCCATTCATTTCTATGGGGCTGCGCACATGAGCGATGTTTTTAACACATCACTTGTGCGTTCAGTTGAAATCGCAGCATGCTCTATATTTTCCGATTTTGACGTGACGCAGGCCCCATAGAAGTGAATGGGGTGTGTGAAAATCGGATGGCATCCGCAAGCAAATACGGATGCCGTGCGATTTGCACGCATGGTTGGCAGGAGACCATCGGGATGGAGACCCGATCATTATTATTTTCCCTTATAACATGGTTATAAGGGAAAATAATAGCATTCTGAATACAGAATGCATAGTAAACCAGCGCTAGAGGGGTTAAAATAAAATAAAAAAAAATTTAACTCACCTTAGTCCACTTGCTCGCGAAGCCGGCATCTCCTTGTGTCTCCGCTGCTGATGAACAGGACCTGGGATGAGCTGCTCCATTAAATAGAGCTTAAGGACCTTCGATGACGTCACTCCGGTCATCACATGATCTTTTACCATGGTGAATCACCATGGTAAAAGATCATGTGACGTACCATGTGATGACCGGAGTGACGTCATCGAAGGTCCTTAACCGGTATTTAATGGAGCAGCTCATCCCAGGTCCTGTTCATCAGCAGCGGAGACACAAGGAGATGCCGGCTTCGCGAGCAAGTGGACTAAGGTGAGTTAAATTATTTTTTATTTTATTTTAACCCCTCTAGCGCTGGTTTACTATGCATTCTGTATTCAGAATGCTATTATTTTCCCTTATAACCATGTTATAAGGGAAAATAATACAATCTTCAGAACATCAATCCCAAGCCCGAACTTCTATGAAGAAGTTCGGGTTTGGGTACCAAACATGCGCGATTTTTCTCACGCGAGTGCAACGCATGACAATGTTTTGCACTTGCGCAGAAAAAATCGCGCATTTTCCCGCAACGCACCCGGCTCTTAGCCGGGCCAAAAAAATGACGCCCGTGTGAAAGAGGCCTAAATAACTTTCCCAGCCACAACAGGACAGCGGTAACGAGAGATTTAGCGGGATATAAATTTGAGGCCTAGTATTTAGGCGCTGGGTGACCGGTATGGATTTAGTGACAGAATTAGACTGGGATATGCACAGTAGCGTGTGTGTGTGAAGTTATTCTGAATGACCCTATGTGCACCTTGAATATTATATACCCTTTTAGGGATAGATTTCAAATAGCTCTGATATAGCAGAAACCACTAAATCTTTAAAATTGCTAAATTGGGAATTGTATTTCAACCCAGAACCAAAAATGTGCTTTGACGGACACTAAATAACTTTCCCAGCCACAACAGGACAGCGGTAACGAGAGATTTAGCGGGATATAAATTTGAGGCCTAGTATTTAGGCGCTGGGTGACCGGTATGGATTTAGTGACAGAATTAGACTGGGATATGGCCAAAAAATAACCACACTATTGCTGGTTAAATGCACTTGGTGACGGGCGCAGCTTGCCCCTGATGTAGTATATGGCCAAAAAATGAACAGACTATTGCTGGTTAAATGCACTTGGTGTCAAAGCTTGACCAACCACACTACTGAGGGTTAAATGCACTTGGTGACGGGCGCAGCTTGCCCCTGATGTAGTATATGGCCAAAAAATGAACAGACTATTGCTGGTTAAATGCACTTGGTGTCAAAGCTTGACCAACCACACTACTGAGGGTTAAATGCACTTGGTGACGGGCGCAGCTTGCCCCTGATGTAGTATATGGCCAAAAAATGAACAGACTATTGCTGGTTAAATGCACTTGGTGTGATAGCTTGACCAACCACACTACTGAGGGTTAAATGCACTTGGTGACAGGCGCAGCTTGCCCCTGATTTAGTATATGGCCAAAAAATGAACAGACTATTGCTGGTTAAATGCACTTGGTGTGATAGCTTGACCAACCACACTACTGAGGGTTAAATGCACTTGGTGACGGGCGCAGCTTGCCCCTGATGTAGTATATGGCCAAAAAATAAACAGACTATTGCTGGTTAAATGCACTTGGTGTGACAGCTTCACCCTGATGTAGGCTTTAGCCAAAAAACAAACGCACCATTGAGGGTTAAATGCACTTGGTCGCAGCTTGTGCTGGCGCACCACAAGACACAAAATGGCCGCCGATCACCCCAGAAAAATGTGACTGACAAACGGTCTGGGCAGCCTAAAAACAGTGAGCAATTGAGGATCAGCAGCTCAATGATCCACAGCTGCAGATCGATCAGTTAATCAAGTCCTTTGGAGGAGTTAATCTGCCTAATCTCGCCCTACTGTCGCAGCCGCAACCTCTCCCTACGCTAATCAGAGCAGAGTGATGGGCGGCGCTATGTGACTCCAGCTTAAATAGAGGCTGGGTCACATGGTGCTCTGGCCAATCACAGCCATGCCAATAGTAGGCATGGCTGTGATGGCCTCTTGGGGCAAGTAGTATGACGCTTGTTGATTGGCTGCTTTGCAGCCTTTCAAAAAGCGCCAAGAAAGCGTCACAAAAGCGCCAAGAAAGCGACGAACACCGAACCCGAACCCGGACTTTTACGAAAATGTCCGGGTTCGGGTCCGTGTCACGGACACCCCAAAATTCGGTACGAACCCGAACTATACAGTTCGAGTTCGCTCATCCCTAGTTATTAACAATAATAATATAGTAATATAATAAAAAATGATGCTTCCTACAATAAGTTAGGGGTTCGTTGACAGGGGGAGCGCAAGGATTCTTCAGAGGTTACTTGTTCACTAGAGTAGTTGTGCGAGGTTGTGGGGTTCTCTTTAAACGAAAGGAACTTTCGCTTGTTAAGCTGTAGTTGTCAAACAAAAAAATAAATAAAAAAATAGAGGGGTTTATTTTGAGGGGTTTAGTTGTATCAAGCATTATTTCTGAGCTTGGAACGTATATGTATGAGTGGATGTGGGGCTTGAATGTAGTTAAAATTAGCAAAAAGGATTATATCTAAAAGTAAAGCAATTTACACTAAACAACCCGAATATACCTCAGGTCTGGATTTTTTTTTTATACAAACATAAAAAGAACCAAGAGAAAGAGATATTAGAAAATACCAATTCAGAAGCAATACAAACACCAAGAAGTGCGCCCAAAATCAAATTTCTTCCCATTTCAGAGTCAAGGATACCTGATACCAACTTTTTTTGACCTTGTGACGGCAGACCTAAGAAAGATCACCACAAAGGTCAATTCCTCAATTACCCCCCAGCACAAAGCCAATCTAACCGACCAGGAAAAAAGCGCCCTAAAAAAGCTTGGGAACAATAAAAATCTTAGAATACGCCCAGCCAATAAGGGAGGGGCAAACGTCCTGCAAAACGGGGAAGGCTACGAAAAAGAAGCACTAAACATTCTGAATGACACTGATTTACTACCGTGAAGTAACTGAGAACCCTTTCCCAAACATTATCAAAAAAATTAACACATTTTATAAAAGGTGCATACGAGAATCAATACATAAACAAAAAAGAAAAAAAACTTCCTCACACCAAAATCGCCGTCCAACCCTTATTTTTATCACCTTTCAAAAATACACAATACACAATACCGAGAACCCCCCAGGGAGACCCATTGTGTCGAACACCAACTCTGCAACAAGCAATCTATCACACTATTTGGATCTGTTTCTCCAACCCTATGTGCACAATTTAGACAGCTATCTACATGACTCCAGACAATTAATTCAAGAACTTGCCGACATCACTTGGAAAGACACATATGCTCTGCTAACTATGGATGTGACAGCGCTATATTCCAATATACAACATGATCTAGGCATTAGATGTGTAGAAAATACACTAAGGGAGGATCACACACTTAAACCACCACAAGTCCATTTTCTGCTGGAGGGCCTACGCTTCATCTTAGAAAATAATTTTTTTATTTATAATGACCGCACATATCACCAATGCCGGGGGATCGCTATGGGTAAGCAAAGGGCACCGGCTTTTATTAATATTTTCATGGGCCAATTCGAAAAAACACATGTTTATAACAACCCGAGGAAAGAGATCATCTATTGCAATAGATATATAGATGATGTCTTCATCATCTGGGACGGCAACAAAAGCTCAGCAGTAAAATTCTGTGAAGAACTCAATAACACAAATTGGGGGATCTCCTTCACCCCAAATTTTGATAATACCCATATAGACTTCCTGGACATTTCGATTACCAATAAAAACAATACTCTTATAACAAAAACCTTTTTCAAGCAGGTAGACACCAACAGGTACATACACTACAAAAGTTTCCATCATAAGAAATGGCTACAGAACGTGCCATACAGCCAATATAAGCGGGTGAGACGCAATTGTACAGAAGATGCAGACTTCATACAATAAGCAAAAGTAATACAAAAAAGGTTTGTAGACAAGGGCTATCCAAAAAAGCTCATTAAAAACGCATATAAGAGAAGCATAAAAAATATGCAAAAAGAATGCCTGACCAGCAAAACTACCAAAAAAGAAGGAACTAAAGTAGAAAGACATCTTAACCTCATCACACAATATAACACATCCAATAATGCCATACGCACAATACTAACAAAACACTGGCACATCTTGAAACAAGACCCGTATCTTGATTTTTTTTTTTACCCAAAATCACGTACAGAAGAGCGCCCACAATTACAAGCACTGTGGCCCCCAGCAAACCAAAGCAACATACCAAGATACAAAGGAATACTATACACAAACCAATGGGCAGCAACAAATGTGGAGCAAAACGCTGCCTCTGTTGCAACATTATCACACATGAAAGCACTACCATTTCATCCACAAAAAGAGTAGCTATGTTATATATCTAATTGAATGTGAATGCAGCCTCCAATATGTGGGCCCCACCACACAACCGCTGCACTGCAGAGTCAATCAACATAGATATAACATACAGAAACAGAATGTAAAACATAGTATCTCCAGACACTGCACGACTACAACAGAAAAAAATAAACATGCAATAAAAATTACACCAATTGACTATATAACCGAAAACCCATACAATAGATTCAGTAAACTTCAGAGAAGAGAAGTCTTCTGGATATTCCAACTGGACACTTTGGTTCCTTTTGGACTAAACGAGATCAGCAAAACCATCTTGTAATATATTTCACACATTTCCCCACTCTGCCAAATCAATATATATGATTTTTACCAGTGTCGACATATGTATATTATATACACTCACCTAAAGAATTATTGGGAACACCATACTAATACGGTGTTGGACCCCCTATTGCCTTCAGAACTGCCTTAATTCTACATGGCATTGATTCAACAAGGTGCTGATAGCATTCTTTAGAAATGTTGGCCCATATTGATAGGATAGCATCTTGCAGTTGATGGAGATTTGAGGGATGCACATCCATGGCACGAAGCTCCTGTTCCACCACATCCCAAAGATGCTCTATTGAGTTGAGATCTGGTGACTGTGGGGGACATTTTAATACAGTGAACTCATTGTCATGTTCAAGAAACCATTTTCCAGTCTTCAACAGTCCAATTTTGGTAAGCTCGTGCAAATTGTAGTTTTTTTTTCCTATTTGTAGTGGAGATGAGTGGTGCCAGGTGGGGTCTTCTGCTGTTGTAGCCCATCTGCCTCAAGGTCGTGCGTTGTTGCTTCACAAATGCTTTGCTGCATACCTCAGTTGTAACGAGTGGTTATTTCAGTCAACGTTGCTCTTCTATCAGCTTGAATCAGTCAGAAAACAGGTGTTCCTAATAATTCTTTAGGTGAGTGTATATACAGGTCCTTCTAAAAAAATTAGCATATTGTGATAAAGTTCATTATTTTCTGTAATGTACTGATAAACATTAGACTTTCATATATTTTAGATTCATTACACACCAACTGAAGTAGTTCAAGCCTTTTATTGTTTTAATATTGATGATTTTGGCATACAGCTCATGAAAACCCAAATTTCCTATCTCAAAAAATTTGCATATTTCATCCAACCAATAAAAGAAAAGTGTTTTTAATACAAAAAAAGTCAACCTTCAAATAATTATGTTCAGTTATGCACTCAATACTTGGTCGGGAATCCTTTTGCAGAAATGACTGCTTCAATGCGGCGTGGCATGGAGGCAATCAGCCTGTGGCACTGCTGAGGTGTTATGGAGGACCAGGATGCTTCGATAGCGACCTTAAGCTCATCCAGAGTGTTGGGTCTTGCGTCTCTCAACTTTCTCTTCCCAATATCCCACAGATTCTCTATGGGGTTCAGGTCAGGAGAGTTGGCAGGCCAATTGAGCCCAGTAATACCATGGTCAGTAAACCATTTACCAGTGGTTTTGGCACTGTGAGCAGGTGCCAGGTCGTGCTGAAAAATGAAATCTTCATCTCCATAAAGCTTTTCAGCAGATGGAAGCATGAAGTGCTCCAAAATCTCCTGATAGCTAGCTGCATTGACCCTGCCCTTGATAAAACACAGTGGACCAACACCAGCAGCTGACATGGCACCCCAGACCATCACTGACTGTGGGTACTTGACACTGGACTTCAGGCATTTTGGCATTTCCCTCTCCCCAGTCTTCCTCCAGACTCTGGCACCTTGATTTCCGAATGACATGCAAAATTTGCTTTCATCCGAAAAAAGTACTTTGGACCACTGAGCAACAGTCCAGTGCTGCTTCTCTGTAGCCCAGGTCAGGCGCTTCTGCCGCTGTTTCTGGGGAATGCGGCACCTGTAGCCCATTTCCTGCACACGCCTGTACACGGTGGCTCTGGATGATTCTACTCCAGACTCAGTCCACTGCTTCCGCAGGTCCCCCAAGGTCTGGAATCAGTCCTTCTCCACAATCTTCCTCAGGGTCCGGTCACCTCTTCTCGTTGTGCAGCGTTTTCTGCCAGGAATCTTTTGCAGGTGTTTAGAGTTAATTAGTTGATTCAGATGATTAGGTTAATAGCTCGTTTAGAGAACCTTTTCATGATATGCTAATTTTTTGAGATAGGAAATTTGGGTTTTCATGAGCTGTATGCCAAATTCATCAATATTAAAACAATAAAAGGCTTGAACTACTTCAGTTGGTGTGTAATGAATCTAAAATATATGAAAGTCTAATGTTTATCAGTACATTACAGAAAATAATGAACTTTATCACAATATGCTAATTTTTTTAGAAGGACCTGTACATAATGTGTGTTATACATATAGAATTTTTACCAGTGTCTACATATGTATATAGATATATATACATATACGTATTCCCCCACAGAAAAAATCCAGCCCTGAGGTATATTCAGGTTGTTTAGTGTAAATTGCTTTACTTTTAGATATAAGCCTTCTGGCTAATTTTAACTACATTTAAGCCCCACATCCACTCACACATATACGTTCCAAGCTGAGAAATAATGCTTGATACAACTAAACCCCTCGACATAAACCCCTCTATTTTTTTGTTTGACAACTACAGCTTAACAAGCTCCCCCTGTCAACTAACTCCTAACTTATTGTAGGAACCATAATTTTTTATTATATTACTATATTATTATTGTTAATAACTTTTTCTGACACCCTAACATTCTTTTCCTATACCCCCTTACAGTCCAATACGTATGGGTCCAATGGTGTTTCTCGCATACGCAGCCAATCAGCTTTGCGGCATCACCTGTGAAATATAATATAATATATACTCAGCATCATGGCGCTCTACTCTCTCGCCTGCCTCTATAATCCAAGAAGCAGCGCATAATAAGTGCAAGACAGCCCGCAGCCGCCGCACATACCTAAACATCGCATGAAAGCGCTGGATGTTATTCAGAAGCACATCATGTAGTATTAACTCTGCCCAAAATGATCGCGTCATTATACCGCCTAGAAACATCATGCGATGTCCACACCGCCCAAGAGAGTGCGTCACAACACACCGCCCACAAAACATCACGTCTCCTAAGCACGTCATGCAACTTTGACTCTGCCCAAAGAGCACGTCACAAAAACACCACCCACAAACATTGCGCCAGCAGAGACCGCCCACACAACATCGGGCCGGCATCCCACATACCTTCTGTGGGCGTCATTCTGGTCACGGAGACCTTGTGCACTCCCGCCCCTGTTCCCTCCTTCTCCCCGCCCCCCCAGAGTCCGCGCATAGCGCGCCCAATCAGAGAGAATAAATAGAACAACAAACACATCCACAATGTACATATAGACCTTTATTGTCCTGATGAAGAAGGCTGTTCGCCCCTGAAACGCGTCGACTAAACTAGAAATAAAGATCCACTTTTACTTACATCAACGAGTCCTGATTTCCTCTGCAACAGCGCCGTTTCCAAAAAGGTCAATTTCTTTAACTCATCTACTATCTGCTACATCCTTAAAACCGTATCCTACGGCAACGGGTGAGGACCTTGGCAGCAGCAGCAGACACCCCCGTAAGCTGGACGGGCTTATACCAGCAATAGCCTTTTACAGGGGTTGTGACTCATCACAACACAAAACGGTAAGCACAATCATTGTATTTTTAGTTTTAACCTGTTAAACGGTTCTACACACGAGGCGCTGCCTCATGTCTCTCTTTTCTCTTACCTATGTCTCCCCTGATGTGCTACACCACGAGAACCTTCCGAGCTTGTGGAACTGCTCCCCGGATGCTGCCTTCAGGTTTACTCTAATTCCGGTTCTCTGACTCAAAATTGCTCTCACTCTGTTCTCTGCTGCCATCACCCCCATGGGGCCACTCTTCTGGCTAGGAGCCCTTGTACCCCAGAACATTGGCAGGCAGCAGGAGCCGTTTGGGGTATCTCATCTTTCTTCTGCGAAGTGTCTAACACGACCTCTCCCCCGGCATGCTACACCACCCCTGTGACTGAGGTCTAGCACGAGAACCTGCTGAGCTTGTGGAACTGCTCCCCGGATATGGTCTTCAGGTTCATGTTCATTCCAATTATCTGACTCAAAATCGCTCTCGCTACGGTTCACTGCTGCCGTCACCTGCAGAGCCTCATGGCTGGCCAGGGGCCCTGGTACCCCGGACGCTGGCAGGCAGCAGGAGCCAGTCAGGGTCTCTCATAATTCTTCTGCAAGGTGTCTGAAACTGCGTCTGCCCTGGCCTGCGACACCACCCCTGTGGCCAAGGCCTAGCACGAGAACCTTTCGAGATTGTGGAACTGCTCCCCAGATGCGGCCTTCAGGTTCACTCTCATTCCAGTTCTCTGACTCAAAATCGTTCTTCCTCTGGTCCTCTGCTGCTGTCACCCACCGGGCCTCGCTGCTGTCCAGGGTCCCTCGATAGGCAATAGGAGACAATCAGGGTTTCTCATAATTCTTCAGCGAGGTGTCTGAAATGGCGTCTCCCCGGCATGCTTCGCCACCCCTGTGACCAAGATGTTGCACGAGAACCTGCCATGCTTGTGTAACTGATCCCCGGATGCGGCCTTCGGGTTCACGCTTCATATATCCATATCTCAGCTGCTGTCACCTGCGGGGCCCTGTGGCCGACCAAGGTCCCTCATACCCCGGACGCCGTCAGACAGCAGGAGTCGTTCGGGGTCTCTCATCGCTCTTCAGCGAGGTGTCTTAAAGAGGACCTTCCACTGGATTTTATTAATTGAGATAAGTACCTGTACTTGCGGGGTACCCCCCGCTGATGCTTCCACCTTGCCTGTTTTGTTAAACTAGCGCTCCTATGCCGGGGGCACAGCGCGTCGTAGAGGCGCTAATTTAACAAAACAGACAAGGTGGCAGCATCAGGGGGGTACGCCACAAGTGCATTATCTAAATCAATAAAATCCAGTGAAAGGTCCTCTTTAAATGGAGTCTTCCCCAGCATGCTACACCACCCCTATGGCTGAGGCGTTGCACGAGAACCTTCCGAGCTTGTGGAACTTCTCCCCGGATGCGGCCTTCAGGTTCACTCTCATTCTTTATCCTTGTCCTTTTTTTTTCCAGCAGGCTCATCATCGGCTGGCCATGGGCACTCAAACCCCGGATGCCAGCAGGCAGCATGGGCTGGTTGGGGTCTCTCATCGTTCTTCCGTGAGGTGTCTGAAACGGCGTCTCCCCAGTGTACTACACCACCCCTATGACCGAGGTGTGGCACAAGAACCTTGTGGAACTGCTTCCCGGATAAAGCCTTCCGGTTAACTCTCATTCCGATTCTCTGACTCAAAATCACTCTCGCTCCGATTCTCTGCTTCCGTCATCTGCAGGGCCTCGCGTTCAGCCAGGGTCGCTAGTTCCCCTGACACTGGCGTGCAGCAGGAGCTGCTCAGGGTCTCTGTTATTAAGCCACTGTGTTGACTCCTCATGCTGTTGCCACCTCACCACTCTGTCACTGGGCCTCTATTGTCCCTGTTTGGCCTTATTGAAATCACCATTTATTTTACCCTTCTTTTGATCTGTCAGAAGGACGGTAAAATGAGAAACGCAACAGATCTTGTCTTTGGAGCAGCAGTAAGGCCTGTATCACACTGTCCTTATTTTGCATCAGGATTGGATCATGATTTGGAAGCCAAAAGCAGGAGTGGGTACAAAACACAGAAGACATGCAAATATTCCATTAACGTGTCATCTCTGTTTTGGATCCACTCCTGTTTTTTTTTTTGTCTTAGCAATACTGATGGATGACTGAGCAAATGCTGACCATGTAAAGGGGGATGCTCAAAAAACAGGATCCATTTTTTTGGGGTTGTTCTTATGATGGATGAGAAGAAGGGCAAAATAAACAGTGATGTCAACACAAACTTACTGTTGACACCCTTCCTGCTCTATCAGGGGGGCTCTACTTGTCTCAGCTTGTAACAGAACAGGTTCTGTAGAAATCTACGTGGAATCAGCTGACGGTGTAATAGGAGTGCGCTCTTTCACTTTATAGTAGAATCTTGGGCCACTGCACGGTTCTTTATACCTGACGCTAACATTGCCCTGTATAGCGGAGTTCACACTTGAGTTATTTGGTCAGTTTTGGCCCCGTAACTGATCAAATAAGTGAGATGGGAAGCGATTTTAAGAGTGACGCCTGTCATGTGCGTGCCATACCAACTCACAGTACTGTTTCACTAGCACAGCGGACTCCCTATGCAAGTTTCTGCAAAGCACAGTGTTCTATACTACTATACAGGCTCTCAGCAGCCAGGAAATAGCTGTTTTTGAACGTTATTTGTCACAAACAAATTTGGATCAAATTGAATCTTTTTGGGAAATTCATTGAATCCTCCAAATCAAATTTTTGAGAAATTCGCTCATCTCTACTGATCAGCACCAGTCAATAATTCATGGCTGTCAATATTTCAATAAAAGGCACAGAGGTGAACTAGCGATGAACGCTACCATGATACATCCTGCTGGGATGATTCCTGCACGATATGATACAAATGTGCGGATGTCCCTGACCATATTATTGAAGAAAACCACAGAAATAAGATAATAATGCACTTAGTAAAGTAGATGCAAGCACTATATATGGACAAAGTCCTCACTCTGATATGATAATATCTGAGACACTTAGTCAATATATTTTGATCAAAACACATCTAAGCCCGCCTACCGAACGTCAAGGTGGTCTCAGGTCAGGCGGGTCCTACGCTAAACCTACCTAAGCCGTTGGGCTTCTATGTTCAGGAGCGCAGACGCCGCACATATGGTGTGCTGCTCCTAGTAACCTCCATGTGCATCAAGCAACCAATGGGAGGAGGAGCAAGCACAGCCATATGTACCACCTAATTAAGGCGCTCTATTGGATAGGGGAGGGGGCAAAAGTGCAGAGGAATGCTACTCCCCGGATAATAGGTGCGCATTCACACTTGAAGGTGCCACTCCCTCAAGCAAATACTACATAGACAAAAAAATCACAGAAAAAACTAAGATAAAAACATCCTGCACGATATGATACAAATGTGCGGATGTCCCTGACCATATTATTGAAGAAAACCACAGAAATAAGATAATAATGCACTTAGTAAAGTAGATGCAAGCACTATATATGGACAAAGTCCTCACTCTGATATGATAATATCTGAGACACTTAGTCAATATATTTTGATCAAAACACATCTAAGCCCGCCTACCGAACGTCAAGGTGGTCTCAGGTCAGGCGGGTCCTACGCTAAACCTACCTAAGCCGTTGGGCTTCTATGTTCAGGAGCGCAGACGCCGCACATATGGTGTGCTGCTCCTAGTAACCTCCATGTGCATCAAGCAACCAATGGGAGGAGGAGCAAGCACAGCCATATGTACCACCTAATTAAGGCGCTCTATTGGATAGGGGAGGGGGCAAAAGTGCAGAGGAATGCTACTCCCCGGATAATAGGTGCGCATTCACACTTGAAGGTGCCACTCCCTCAAGCAAATACTACATAGACAAAAAAATCACAGAAAAAACTAAGATAAAAACATCCTGCACGATATGATACAAATGTGCGGATGTCCCTGACCATATTATTGAAGAAAACCACAGAAATAAGATAATAATGCACTTAGTAAAGTAGATGCAAGCACTATATATGGACAAAGTCCTCACTCTGATATGATAATATCTGAGACACTTAGTCAATATATTTTGATCAAAACACATCTAAGCCCGCCTACCGAACGTCAAGGTGGTCTCAGGTCAGGCGGGTCCTACGCTAAACCTACCTAAGCCGTTGGGCTTCTATGTTCAGGAGCGCAGACGCCGCACATATGGTGTGCTGCTCCTAGTAACCTCCATGTGCATCAAGCAACCAATGGGAGGAGGAGCAAGCACAGCCATATGTACCACCTAATTAAGGCGCTCTATTGGATAGGGGAGGGGGCAAAAGTGCAGAGGAATGCTACTCCCCGGATAATAGGTGCGCATTCACACTTGAAGGTGCCACTCCCTCAAGCAAATACTACATAGACAAAAAAATCACAGAAAAAACTAAGATAAAAACATTCTGCACGATATGATACAAATGTGCGGATGTCCCTGACCATATTATTGAAGAAAACCACAGAAATAAGATAATAATGCACTTAGTAAAGTAGATGCAAGCACTATATATGGACAACCACAGAAACCACAGGTCTTTTTATCCCTCAAGAGTCTCTGTACCATCTCAATATAGTCATCACGATTTTGGATGACTATATTGCCCCCCTTGTCACTAGGTTTGATGACAATATCTTCATTCTTCTTTAGTTCTTCAAGAGCTAGTTCTTCTTGGGGGTTCAGGTTCCGTTCAAAATGGTCTTTCCTCATTTTGAGCGATTTAATATCCCGTGTAACCAGATTTACAAAGGTATCAATTTCTTTAAATTGAGAAAAGGACGGTGTAATTTTAGATTTTGGTTTTAGGGTCGAGAAAGGAGGATCTAAGGGTATCAACTGCCCATCACTCTCTTTCAGGAGATCTTCAAGGTCTTGGACACATCTCTTTTCAGTTTCAAAGGTCTTTCTCACATCCCACTCTGCCTGTTTATGAACTTTATGGAGGGCCAATTTACGTGCAAATAAATTGATGTCCTTGACCCACAAAAATTTATCACTTTGTGGCACTGGTGAGAAGGTAAGGCCTTTACTGAGTAAACTCCTTTGTGACGCAGTCATAGCAAGTCCAGACAGATTAATAATTTGTTTTAGATCTTCTTCTTTATTATTGTACTCTAGTTCAGTTTGCTGAAACTCCATTTCTCCCGGTCCCTTTGTTGGGTCCCTGCCTGTCCTAAAAAAAGGGGGGCTATAGGTGCATTGGTCTGTATGGTAGTTGTTTGACTGCTGGATTGGTTGGTCCCTAGGCTGCTGGACTGATTGGTCCCTAAGTTGATCCCTGTATTTATCTGATGTCCAAATGAGAAAGGATACATAGATGTAGAAGACATGCCAGTGTAGGGATTGATGTTGGCACCGGTATTTATTCCCCCTGGATATGTATTTTTCTGTTTTTCTGGCGGACATGTTTTAAAGGTTTCTCTTTTTTCTTGAGTTGCTTTGTTAGGTGGCTGGTATCTACCCTTCTTTGTTTTCCGTTTTGTTCCTGTCCTACTATTTTGGGTGCTCAGACTACGAACTGAGCCCTCAGTGCCTGATGTATCAGTATCAGAGGTCTCCGTGCGCCTTTGATAACTATTTCTGATGTTATTCCTGTTTTTCCAGATATAAACCCTGTTACTGTCAAAATCTTGACGATCTCTTATGTACTTTTTGTGTTTACACTCCTTGATTTCGTTTTGCAATAGTTCTATATTTTTCTTGATTTTTTGTTCTAGATTTTCAAAATCAGGATTTTGATTAAAGTCTTGTATCTCCTTTATTTCTTTCTCCAATTGGGCATCCAACTTGGAGAAACAATTTTTTTCATATTCAAAGAGGTAATTCATTAATCTCAGGGAGCAGTCTGTCAGGAGAAGTTCCCATCCTTTGGTGAACTGTATATCATCCAAATGTGAATTGGGTCTCAAAGGGATACGCAGGCCTCTATATACAATTCCCTGCTGTATATATCTTTCAAAACTTGCGATTTCCCACCAGGATCTGATATGCTGGCTATAGGTTTGGTTCAAATTCCTAAAGGCAATATTAATATCAGTCTGATTTAAGGGGATATTAGCACTGGAAAACACCTGACTAGCTTCAATTGATAGATTTTCCAGATTTAATTTCTGTTTGAGAAAACCAGCCATATCCAGTATTTATTCCCATAAACAGGAGACTGGGATAAGGAGTAGGAATAAGCGATATATTGTCACTTGCTGCAGTGTTCAACGCAAATTCAGGCTATGTTCGATTATAGATGGTTATATGAGTATTGATATTTTTATTCCCTTATTAGGGATCTTATCTATTAGAGGGGTAACCTCCGATTCATAATATTATTTACAGAAGATCCACTGGACCCAGGAGATCAATATTTATTATCCAATGGTCAGAATGACCAATAATACCTGTTTTAGGTCAAATTTTAAAATGTAACTTTTATTATTATTTATTAGAATAATTTTCCCCACATATAATACAATACAAAACAAAACAAGAAACAACTCTATTGAGAGTATTTTAAAATGTATCTGTCAGGGATAGTATCCTTGGGGTGTTTGTGGTATTGTATCAATACCTATTTTCGGATAATTATCCTTCCAAGAAAGATAGATATATCAAGTAGGTGCACTTCAAAGGTTATCTTCACCCTTGATAGTGCCCTGGTGTTATATACCACCAGGTTGCTCTATCATTCAGCGATGTGAGCGGTCTGCTGTTAGTGACATTCAATATTTATTAAAGCCATGTGTCTGCTTGTTTCTGCTTAGTATCTATTTTCGAAGCGACTCGCTACATCTACACCCTCATGGTCATAATCCAGAGCGTACTGCGTCTGCAGCCCGCAGTGCTGTGAATAAACTTCCCTAACAAGTGTTTAAAAATTATCACGACGAAGCTCCCCCGACATGTTTCACCGCTCGCGCGGCTTCTTCAGGGGGATGGAGCTACATGCAACACGAGCGCTTGTGATGCATAATACTTTATAGTCCCAAGGCGGGTCATCATGAAGGAGAGCCAATCACAGCCTTCCTGCTCGTGTTGTAGGCGTCTACGGGGGCCAATCAGATTGCCGTCAATTACTTATGACGTCATCCACTAGAGGTCAGAAGGTACGGGTTCATGCGCCTGCGTCAATACCCTCTTCCTACCGCGCATGCTCCCGCACTTAGACGGTCAGGTCTGTTCAGAAAGATGTATACATTAGATCTTCATTGATTTGTATCAGAGTGCACTTCTCAACATATAGAGAGGAGATATATCCACTCGGAGCTTATTAGGACCATGTGGGAACAATGGGTATTCGGAACTTACTATATCCACTTGAATACAGTAATACTATCTTCCGAGCTATAGTTCATAACAGATATTGAATATTCCAAGGAGGAGGAGGAAGAGATATATTAACTATATTCTCAATTTTCTCTCTTTCTTTCTTTTTTTCTTTTTTTCTCTCTCTCTCTTTTTTCTCCTTTTCTCTCTTTCTTCTTTTTTCTCCTTTTTCCTCTTTTTTCTCTCCTTTTCTCTTTCTCTTTTACCTCCCCCCTCTCCTTCTTTTTTTCCTCTTTTTTTCTTTTCTCTTTTTTTCATTTTTTTCTCATTTTTTCTTCTCTCTTTTTTCTTTTTCCTTTTTTCTTTTACTTTTTCCTGTTATCTCATTTTTTCCCCCCCTTCCGTTTTTCTCTCTATTTTTCTCTCTTCTTTTTGATTTTATATCATCTCCATATATTATGAAGCTCTCTATGATGGTTCTAATTTTCCTTATACCGTCACTATATATATTTGGAACTCAAATGGATGACTTATATCCGTTCATTGTGGATTATAGATGCCCCCATTATCTCAACTATTATTCCCAGTTTGATTCTTTGATATTATTCTTTTATCTTTTGTGGTTAGTATTCTTGTTCATAACTGATATATTTATTTATTCATAATTCTCAAGAGAATCAGATCAATACTCAATTTCTTATGTATATGATATTACGTCTTCTAAACTGCTTCAAGCTATTATTCAAATTTCTCTTAATGCCATTAGTATTCTCTCTTTTTTTATTTTTATATATATATATATATATATATATTTTTATACATATATATTCACTATTGATGTTAATATTGTCCAAAGAAGAGAATCCATTATCAAGATGTCTATAAAAATGCTGTGAACGAGAAGCCCTCATTGAGACCATTTGGGCTCATTGTATTTAATCGATCTATCCATCGTGCTTCACACTGCAGGAGTTTTCTATCCAAATTTCCGCCTCTAGGGCCCAAATTTAATTTTTCTATACCCCAAAACCGCAAAACTGATATTTTGTTTTCATGTACATATTTGATATGTCTGGCAATTGGGGTGTCTTTGCCTGTCTCGATGGAACTGAGATGGCCAGATATACGACGTCTCAACTCCTGCGTGGTCTTGCCCACGTATAGCATGGGGCAAGGGCACGATGCTATATATACAACCCCCATGGTCTTACATGTAATTAATTCTCTAATAGTGTATTCTTTCCCATCTCCAGGATTAGTAAATTTTCTTATTCGGGGGATGTACTTGCAGAAAGAACAGTCTCCACAGGGGGTTGAGCCACTATATTTCACTCTCAATGATCTATTTCCCATTTCTTTTTCTTTTTCTTTTAGATGGCTATGGACCAATTGGTCCTTCAAGTTTGGACCTCTTCTATAAGTGATGCTTCGATGTGGGGTAAGTACAGTCTTTAAATCTCTTTCTGTCTGAATAATGTGCCAATATTTGTCCAGAATACTGCAGATCTCTTTATTATAGCCATCGAAGGTGCCAATGCACCTGATGACCTCATTCTTCTTTATGGAGGGTGACTTCAGGAGATCCCTTCTGTCCGTCACTCTCGCCCTATTAAAGGCCTTTTTTAAGGGGGCCGTCGGGTATCCCCTCTTTTTGAACCTCTCCCACAATTGCCCACTTTCTTTCATAAAGGAGGCCTCATCTGAGCAATTGCGTCGAGCCCTCAGATACTGGCCAGTGGGTATTCCCCTTTTTAGGGGTGTTGGGTGCCAACTGGACCAGTGTAGATAGCTGTTAGTAGAGGTCGGCTTTCTGTGTATCTCAGTGCTCAGGTGCCCATCTTCATTGATTTTGATTTTTAAATCTAGGAACACTATTTCCTTCTCCTGAATCTCGTATGTAAATTTCATACCTATATTGTTGTCATTTAGTGCTTGGGTAAAATCATGAAATAGTGACTTGTCTCCTTCCCAGAAGATGAGTATGTCGTCGACATACCTGCCCCAAAATATAATGTGGCAGGTATACGACGACATCCCATCCGTGAAAACTAAATTATCCTCCCACCACCCTAAAAATAAATTTGCATAAGTTGGTGCACATGACGTACCCATAGCGGTACCGTTGATTTGTTGATAGATTTTATCCTGAAAAATAAAATAATTGTGCTCTAAAATAAATTCTAACATAGATAGAACTAGGTGATTGTGCTCTGTGAAATTACTACTTTTAGTGCTTAAGAAATTATTAGTGGCCTTTATACCAAGTGGATGTTGTATATTACTGTATAAGGATTCTACATCCAAGCTTGCCAAGATAGTATTTGATGTTAAAGTTATGTCGTTGATTTTCAGGAGAAGGTCTTTAGTGTCCCTGATGTAAGATGGGAGGCCAGTCACAAAGGGTCTCAGGATTTGATCGACATATTCACTGATACCCTGAGTTAAATTATCATTGCCGGACACAATAGGTCTGCCTGGCACCGGCACTTTGTCCTTATGCACCTTCGGAAGTGCATAGAAAGTGGGAATTGTGGGATCCTTCTTAAAGAGGTATTGAAATTCCTCTTTATACAGTAATATACAACATCCACTTGGTATAAAGGCCACTAATAATTTCTTAAGCACTAAAAGTAGTAATTTCACAGAGCACAATCACCTAGTTCTATCTATGTTAGAATTTATTTTAGAGCACAATTATTTTATTTTTCAGGATAAAATCTATCAACAAATCAACGGTACCGCTATGGGTACGTCATGTGCCCATAACACCAGGGCACTATCAAGGGTGAAGATAACCTTTGAAGTGCACCTACTTGATATATCTATCTTTCTTGGAAGGATAATTATCCGAAAATAGGTATTGATACAATACCACAAACACCCCAAGGATACTATCCCTGACAGATACATTTTAAAATACTCTCAATAGAGTTGTTTCTTGTTTTGTTTTGTATTGTATTATATGTGGGGAAAATTATTCTAATAAATAATAATAAAAGTTACATTTTAAAATTTGACCTATTATCCGGGGAGTAGCATTCCTCTGCACTTTTGCCCCCTCCCCTATCCAATAGAGCGCCTTAATTAGGTGGTACATATGGCTGTGCTTGCTCCTCCTCCCATTGGTTGCTTGATGCACATGGAGGTTACTAGGAGCAGCACACCATATGTGCGGCGTCTGCGCTCCTGAACATAGAAGCCCAACGGCTTAGGTAGGTTTAGCGTAGGACCCGCCTGACCTGAGACCACCTTGACGTTCGGTAGGCGGGCTTAGATGTGTTTTGATCAAACTATATTGACTAAGTGTCTCAGATATTATCATATCAGAGTGAGGACTTTGTCCATATATAGTGCTTGCATCTACTTTACTAAGTGCATTATTATCTTATTTCTGTGGTTTTCTTCAATAATATGGCCAGGGACATCCGCACATTTGTATCATATCGTGCAGGATGTTTTTATCTTAGTTTTTTCTGTGATTTTTTTGTCTATGTAGTATTTGCTTGAGGGAGTGGCACCTTCAAGTGTGAATGCGCACCTATTATCTGGGAGTAGCATTCCTCTGCACTTTTGCCCCCTCCCCTATCCAATAGAGCGCCTTAATTAGGTGGTACATATGGCTGTGCTTGCTCCTCCTCCCATTGGTTGCTTGATGCACATGGAGGTTACTAGGAGCAGCACACCATATGTGCGGCGTCTGCGCTCCTGAACATAGAAGCCCAACGGCTTAGGTAGGTTTAGCGTAGGACCCGCCTGACCTGAGACCACCTTGGCGTTCGGTAGGCGGGCTTAGATGTGTTTTGATCAAAATATATTGACTAAGTGTCTCAGATATTATCATATCAGAGTGAGGACTTTGTCCATATATAGTGCTTGCATCTACTTTACTAAGTGCATTATTATCTTATTTCTGTGGTTTTCTTCAATAATATGGCCAGGGACATCCGCACATTTGTATCATATCGTGCAGGATGTTTTTATCTTAGTTTTTTCTGTGATTTTTTTGTCTATGTAGTATTTGCTTGAGGGAGTGGCACCTTCAAGTGTGAATGCGCACCTATTATCTGGGAGTAGCATTCCTCTGCACTTTTGCCCCCCTCCCCTATCCAATAGAGCGCCTTAATTAGGTGGTACATATGGCTGTGCTTGCTCCTCCTCCCATTGGTTGCTTGATGCACATGGAGGTTACTAGGAGCAGCACACCATATGTGCGGCGTCTGCGCTCCTGAACATAGAAGCCCAACGGCTTAGGTAGGTTTAGCGTAGGACCCGCCTGACCTGAGACCACCTTGGCGTTCGGTAGGCGGGCTTAGATGTGTTTTGATCAAAATATATTGACTAAGTGTCTCAGATATTATCATATCAGAGTGAGGACTTTGTCCATATATAGTGCTTGCATCTACTTTACTAAGTGCATTATTATCTTATTTCTGTGGTTTTCTTCAATAATATGGTCAGGGACATCCGCACATTTGTATCATATCGTGCAGGATGTTTTTATCTTAGTTTTTTCTGTGATTTTTTTGTCTATGTAGTATTTGCTTGAGGGAGTGGCACCTTCAAGTGTGAATGCGCACCTATTATCTTGGGAGTAGCATTCCTCTGCACTTTTGCCCCCCTCCCCTATCCAATAGAGCGCCTTAATTAGGTGGTACATATGGCTGTGCTTGCTCCTCCTCCCATTGGTTGCTTGATGCACATGGAGGTTACTAGGAGCAGCACACCATATGTGCGGCGTCTGCGCTCCTGAACATAGAAGCCCAACGGCTTAGGTAGGTTTAGCGTAGGACCCGCCTGACCTGAGACCACCTTGGCGTTCGGTAGGCGGGCTTAGATGTGCTTTGATCAAAATATATTGACTAAGTGTCTCAGATATTATCATATCAGAGTGAGGACTTTGTCCATATATAGTGCTTGCATCTACTTTACTAAGTGCATTATTATCTTATTTCTGTGGTTTTCTTCAATAATATGGCCAGGGACATCCGCACATTTGTATCATATCGTGCAGGATGTTTTTATCTTAGTTTTTTCTGTGATTTTTTTGTCTATGTAGTATTTGCTTGAGGGAGTGGCACCTTCAAGTGTGAATGCGCACCTATTATCCGGGGAGTAGCATTCCTCTGCACTTTTGCCCCCTCCCCTATCCAATAGAGCGCCTTAATTAGGTGGTACATATGGCTGTGCTTGCTCCTCCTCCCATTGGTTGCTTGATGCACATGGAGGTTACTAGGAGCAGCACACCATATGTGCGGCGTCTGCGCTCCTGAACATAGAAGCCCAACGGCTTAGGTAGGTTTAGCGTAGGACCCGCCTGACCTGAGACCACCTTGACGTTCGGTAGGCGGGCTTAGATTTGTTTTGATCAAAATATATTGACTAAGTGTCTCAGATATTATCATATCAGAGTGAGGACTTTGTCCATATATAGTGCTTGCATCTACTTTACTAAGTGCATTATTATCTTATTTCTGTGGTTTTCTTCAATAATATGGTCAGGGACATCCGCACATTTGTATCATATCGTGCAGGATGTTTTTATCTTAGTTTTTTCTGTGATTTTTTTGTCTATGTAGTATTTGCTTGAGGGAGTGGCACCTTCAAGTGTGAATGCGCACCTATTATCCGGGGAGTAGCATTCCTCTGCACTTTTGCCCCCTCCCCTATCCAATAGAGCGCCTTAATTAGGTGGTACATATGGCTGTGCTTGCTCCTCCTCCCATTGGTTGCTTGATGCACATGGAGGTTACTAGGAGCAGCACACCATATGTGCGGCGTCTGCGCTCCTGAACATAGAAGCCCAACGGCTTAGGTAGGTTTAGCGTAGGACCCGCCTGACCTGAGACCACCTTGACGTTCGGTAGGCGGGCTTAGATGTGTTTTGATCAAAATATATTGACTAAGTGTCTCAGATATTATCATATCAGAGTGAGGACTTTGTCCATATATAGTGCTTGCATCTACTTTACTAAGTGCATTATTATCTTATTTCTGTGGTTTTCTGGGATGATTCCTACTGGTTTTCTCAATTCCCCCAATGGGATACATAACAATCTGAGACTCCCATTATTAAGTAATCCTGGAACAGGCAGGTACGAATGTACCCAATTTGTGGCCACAGGTCCACCTCCTAGATTCAACTATATCACCATCCTCAAAATGTCAACACAGTTCAATGCTGTAAAAAAAAATGTTTGCTCATGGTGCAGGCGATCGCAAAGTGATTGTCATTGCGACAGTGTCAAGACGCAGGTGTCTCAGGCCACAGGCTGGAAGAAGCTTGCGGCCTGCACCACAAGAGGCAGTTCGTAGTGGGATAGGTGAGTGCTGGTATTACTGTGGGAACTATATGAAGAGTAGTACTGGGGTTACAGCACTGTCCAATATTGCTGGAGGCACTATAGGGAGCATAAGTGGAGCACTATGTAGCGTTTTTTATTACTAGGGGCATTTTAGATGATATTGTTATTACTGGGGAAAAGTAGCAGGTATTATTTCTTTAGGTTGCTTTAGGTTGGCATTAATAATACTGGTGTTATAGAGGGCATTATTATTATTGTGGGCATTTTAGAGGACATTATTACTGAGGACACTAAACTAGGCATTATTATTACTTGGCACACTATTGGGGGCATTGTTATTGCTGAAGGCACTATAGGGGTATTATTATTACTCAAGGCACTATAGGGGGTATTATTAATACTGGGAAACTATAAGAGCATTATTATTACTAAAGGCATTATTTTTCCACAGTATATTATTTGGGGAGATTAAGAAGCACTGCGGCATAATATTGGGGGTGGCAGCAGGGTGACACATTTGAAGCATCAGGACAGGGAGTTTTTGTTGGGAAGGTGGAGAGGACGATGGAACAAGGAGAAATCTTAAAGGGGTTGTCTGCTTTTTTTCTCAGGATAGGTCTTCAATATCAGATCGGCTGGGGCCTGATCCCCGGCACCCCAGGTGATAACCTATTTGAAGAGACAGCAGCACTGCCTCCTCTTCATTGTTTACCTGCTCGCCATTGCAACCGCAGCTGTGAGCAGGTATAATTACAACTACAATTACTGTCCTATTCACTTCAATGGGATGTCTCCCTCCTATCCAAGGTTGCGACAGTGACAGCGAGCAGGTAAACAATGAAGAAAAGGTGGCATCTTAATGCTCCAAGGAGTAGTTTTATTCATGTATATAAAATTATATTATGCTATATAATATACATGAATAAAAAATAGTCCTTGAAGTACTAGGAGTGTCATGGTATTTCCCTTTATCACCACAGGTCCTTTAGCTTTCTAAGCCTCCGGACTGCACTAATGACAGGAACTCTGGATGGTAGCCTGTATTAAATGCAATAAGGAGATGGGGGCTTTCCTCAATCTCCACCCACCCCCCTTCTCTATGGGCCTCATAGCAACTGCATGGGCTGCCTCCATTGGAGGTACGACACTGACTGAGGCTTAAAAATCCTTTCAGAACCTCTATCTTCAGTTCAATTACTTTTCCTAAACTGAACTGCAACAAAGCAGTTGTCATTTTTTTCAGACTATAAGATGCACTGGACTATAAGACGCAACTAGGATTTGGAGGAGGAAAAGAAGAAAAAATAATTTTGCATCAGACCTTGGAGCAGACTCCCAAATCAGATTCTTCATCAGACCTCAGATAAGACCCTCATCAGACCCCCAATCCTCATCAGACACCGAAATCAGACCCCCATTCTTCATCAGACTTCAGAACAGACCCCAAAATCAAACCCTGCAGCCTCCTTTAGCCGCTGATCAGCCCCCTTCAGACCCCCCAACACCCATGACTCAGATGAGACCCCCAATAAGCATCAGATCAGACTCAATCTGCCTCAAATCAGACCTCTCAGTCCCAATTAGCCACAGAATGGAACCCCCAGCCTCCATCAGACTCAGATCATACCTCCCAATCAGATCTTATCACCCTCAGATCACAGCCCCCAGCCACACTCAGCCTCAGATTGCACCCCCCAGTCTCCATCAGACCTCTGATCAGACTCTGCATATCCAGGACACACTGCTCTTTCACTTCTTTGGGTCCCTCTGTGGTATCCTGACCACACACAGCATCAGGTCATAGCGTGCGTCCTGCCACACCACAGTGAGACCCAGTAGAAGACCAAGGAAGGTGATTACAGCTCACCTCCCCGTGCCTCCCACATGCCGCCTTCTTATAGTCCGAATGCTTATGACCGCTTTCATAACGGACAACTCCAATCTAAAGGAACATTTTAAAATACACTGCAAATGTTAAAATGTAAATTGCCTAAAATTCTGTGATATTCCAAGTATGTTAAAGTTTATAGTTTTTTTATAGTAGGTAAGAAAGGAACATTTTCCATTGTGTGTTTGAAGAAAAAATGTTAGGCGTTTTCATTTAAGGAGGACCCACCACCACGAAATACAATGTAATCTGCAGTCAGCATGTTATAGAGCAGGAAGAGCTGAGCAGATTGCTATAAAGTTTTGTGGGAAAAGAGTAAGTAAAACTTATAATTTATACATTTATATCTCAGCTTTTTCTGAACTTCAGTCCATCCTGTGTACAGCTATCAGTGACTGACAGTCATTGAATACACACAACACACACAATGCTATCAACCACTGATAACACCTCCCTTGTGTAAGACTGAAGTCAGAAAAAGCTAAGATTTTAATGTATGAATCACAATTGTTATTGAATACTTTCCCACAAAAGTGTATCAATCTGTTCAGCTCCTATTGCTCGGTTGCATGCTGCCTGCAGGTTGCATGCATTGTGTAATGACAGGTCCAGAGGAGAGGGGATAACTTGCTTATTTCTGAGGCTCTAACCGTTAGGAACCCAACTGATCAAGAGATGGTGGTCTTATTCCCTGATTCCGATGGAGCAGCCAGTTGCACATGCGCAATGCTGTTCTATTCGTTCTTTTTTTGGAGCACCAGAGATAGCCAAACACTGTACTTAACTGCATGTCCTGCACTCTCATACAGAATGAAGGGAGCAGTGTGCATGCACAACCTGCCACAACATCATAATGGGGGAATGGGACCCCCATTTTCATGAATGGGGGGGGGGGTCCTAGCACTTGGTTCCTGTGGATAGGGATAACTTAAAAACCTGGTACCAGCCCCTTTAAGGCTAAGGCTACATGACAACATGTGTCATACCAACATGAAAGTCTGATGACACTGGATCTAATGACTGTCAAAGGTGCCGCAGTGCAACATGCTACATGCTGCATCTACAATGTTACAGTTGCAGAAAATCCAGAACTAATAGATTTTGTGTCGCAGGCCACAAGTCGTGTGTGACTTTTACTCCATTGACTTTAATGTAAGTCGTATGCAGGATGCAAATCACCTACTGTATGACTTTTCTATGACTTTCTATCCATCAAGACACGTAGCCCCAGCATAAGAACTCTGCTGCTTTCTCATCAACATCTTCATATTGTAGAAAGTAAAAAGAACCTGACACTTATTGGGGAAGTTTATAAAGCCCTCCAGAATATTCACAAAATATTGCTGTGTGACTTTGTGCGCTTACTTGTGTAAACCTTTTACAACATTTTGCATTTTTACACCACTGACTCTAGTTTTGAAAACTGGATAGAGAACTGGAGTTGTTGAACTGATTTCAGCAGATGGGTTTGTGTAGAAAATGGAGTAACATCTCAAAACAGAAGCGTTAGACTTAAAGTATAACTGTCATATATTTTGAATACTGAAAAAACATGTAAATGATGGTTGTATAACGAATTATTTATCACAGAGCTGATTAGACCCTCCCCGCGAAAGGGAGACAGGATCCTCCAAAAGGAGACCGAATGGATCTACCGACTGCGGTCCCAGACACCGGGGGGCCTGAATGAACGCCTCACATTTACCTGCTTTCTGTAACAGACCCTAGCATTCCTTTTCGTGTAATAGGGGATGCGTCCCCCTCTACTTGTCATTCTCGAATGACAGAAAAGTGACATCGACAATACATATATCTTAGGGTTTTCTTTATTATATAGACCCTTTATATCGTTCATTATCTTGAAGACAGCAATAACGTTCGATTAGCCATTAACCCCTTCTACATATCTCTCTAGGGTCCCACCCCACCCTGCTACACTCACGGGACAGACACGCCTCCGTCACCCCCCCCCCAGAAATGGGGCTCTACACTTAGTTAAGACAGGGTATTAATAAAGATTGATTCCTACTATGTTTCCACTCTGGCATATTTAATAGAAATAATATATTTTGGACCTTATCACCTTTAATCATATTGTTACCAATATATTTTATTAACCCTGTTTGCAATTGACTAATAGGGTTCTCCTCCCCTTCCCCCCCATTTTATACTGTTTCATTAGCATGACCCTGCTATATCTAATAGTATTTATCTAATTGTGTCACTTGGATTCATAATTAGCTATTATCCACTATTATACCCCTTATTATCATTAAGGTCTCCCCCCCTCTTGCTCTAAGCCTGCTTGGAGGCACATATATTTTATGCAGGGCACCCCTCGATCAGCGTGTGCCAACCCAGGCACACTTACACTGTGCTTTGGACATCATCTGCGCTGTGGAACGCACGGCCATCTCTGATTACGGGGTGCATCCCACGGCATCATCGGCGTGCGCTGCGTTGCACAGCGCAAAGGGACAAGCGATGTGCGGCGTGCGCAGTGTCTCCTGTTTGGTGGAACGCACGGCCATTTTGGACAGTTGGCGTGCGTTCCACCTAGACTATTATGAACAGGAATCATATCTATAGGGCTCACTTTACCAGTACTATCTCCTACCCTTATGAATCTGGGGGATCCATTTACCACCACATCGTTTTGTACTATCTCCCTGCAGGGTTAATTATGTGACATAGCTCTTAGTGTGATTAATGGAAGCGTGGATAAGGACCTGCTACTTAGGGTTTAAAAGTTAATGGCATAGGTATGCACATTGGAGCCTCATCTCAGTGCCCCCTGGAGCACCTCAAACCGCCTGGACACACTTCCTAAAGATAAGTACAGCACGATTTATCTCTGATAAGTGCACTCTTCTGTTGCATACTCTGTTTAAATGACAAATACAGCACCGTTGACTAATCCCTATGTAGATGTTGGTACTCATTTTGCCGTATGCTCTGTTTTTTACTATCCTGTTATTGGCATTATCATTGCTTATCTGGTTGTGTGTCGGGCGGTTTGAAGGTATTTTTCTTTTGGTGCTCCAGTATTTTGGTTTATATTTTTCGGTGGATTGTGCATGTATTGACTTAACGGTGTGATTGCACTGCATTGGTTTCTCTCTAGTTGTCTCCTGACGAACCAAATCTAATGGGGAAACGCGTAGAGACGAGAACCTTTAATTGAATTTTTGACAATCATTTCGGTATTCATATCTTACTATATTATATGACCTGGGCATCCATAAGGGTCTATTGTGTGTTTTAGGGCTGTTCTAAGGACAGATAGGGCAGGTACGGGGACAGAGTGCTCCCACCATCTGGTTGCATCTCTGGGCTGAGCACTAGGAAGGGATACCTTAGGGTTACACTAGGGACCCTTCTGGCCTGCCCATTCCCTGCCGTACCATCCTTTCCCTCTGTTCTTGATCCAGCCCTTGTGTACGTGTTTGTTTGTCTTTCTTGTTCTATTGTCCCCATGTGAGGGATTTATGGTAATTTTTAATATTTTCTATTAAAAGCTAACTGTTATATATATTTTGTTTTTTGAGTATTGGATTGTGGTGATTAATATCTCCTTGGTGGCCCTATTTCAACTTTTCACTGTGTACTCAATTACCGATTAATTCCACAGTTTTGTTCCCTGTACTGCCTACTTTTACCTGTGCTTAACATAGGGTTGCTAGGCAGGGTCCGTCTATGTGTTGAAGGACGGAGGACGCAGAGGCACGCAGCGTGCAGGGTCAGATTACTACAGCCAGGGACTGTAAGTAAATGATTAGAGCCAGGTCCTCCCCAGCAGCTGATAACAGTGCCTGGGCTGTGTGCACTTCTCCCTGTCCCTGCACTTGGCAGACGCTGCCTCACTCAGCAGAGCTGGAGAATGCAGAGTTGAAGCAGCGCAGACCAGGGAAGAGAGATCTGCCATCTGCTCAGTGTATAAATGAAAGCAACATGTGGTAAGAGGACCCCTTTGTGCTGCAGGAGATTAACCCTTTAGATGGAGGGCTCTTGTTACTGACACTTTTGGGGGGCTATTGTTACTGGCTAGTGAGGGCAGGTGGGATTAACCTCAGGGTGAGGGCAGTGGCGGCCATCTTAACTGAATAGTGAAATTGCAGTTTTATGCAGACTGGTTGCTAAGGGCTGAATCTTATTAAATATGGGGTACATCAGTCTAATAGTAACTGATTCTGGAATATCATGTTATTAGTAACTACATATATGAAAATTGAAATTAGGGTCTAAGTGTGACAGTTATCCTTTAAAGATGCACCAAATGTAATAAAAAAAAGTAAAACATTTGATTCATGTCGAACACATTACAGCAACTCAGACATCAGCAAAACTGTGTATAAAATTTCTATTAGAGTTATATTAGTGATTGTAAATCCATACTAGCAAGTGGATTAAATCCACTAAACAGCCTCCCCAAAGAGCCAGAAAAACATCACTAAATTTAATGAAGGCCATTGCCGCACCACAGGAGGTATAACATAGTGTGGGCTCAGCATGTATGTGGAACCTGCATCCCCTGGATTTAATGGAGGCTGGTATGGCACCAGTGGAGGTGGTATTTAGTGTTAGGTTCCTATCCTAAAGAGATTGCCTTGATGCTGGCAGACAGGCACACATAATTTTGTACAAAATTTATTTGACAAGAATCTCACATTTATAACATAGCATTAGCATCTTACCTTTTCTATAGTGAGCATGGCACTGTTGTATTTATTTTATTATTTGCATTTGCAGAGCACTGTTGCATTGTGTTTTGCTTA
This sequence comes from Bufo gargarizans, assembly GCF_014858855.1. Classification (NCBI taxonomy): domain Eukaryota; kingdom Metazoa; phylum Chordata; class Amphibia; order Anura; family Bufonidae; genus Bufo; species Bufo gargarizans. Next base: position 122,923,835 of record NC_058088.1, read on the forward strand.
CAAATTTGACTAATGCAACATATAAACAGGGGTCACACACTATGTCACGTTACCCTTTATAGACCTGAGGACTGACTTCAAGGAACCATGTCAACTGCCTTATTTGCAGCCCTCTGGTGTAGTACTTAGGGTTTAGTGGATAGTGTTATGAGACCTCCCTATGAAGAAATGATCACAGACCAGAACCATTGAATATATTTGCCTTTTCTTTTCACACAACTGTTTATGCAAAAAATTCTACTATTTCCATATTTTACCATAGTGTTGTGAATATAAAATGTGCTATTGACTGTTTTTTTCCAAAAGTATACAGCCTTAAGCATTAACTAAGGAAAGAGCCAGGACCCCATCAGCTCATTACAGATTCCCACAGCCTCTTCATACTCATACAGTGCATGTAGTGAAATGACCTCTCTATTCACTGCCTTCTCCAGCTCTGATCCCTGCTGTCATCCCTCCCACATGTCTATTGTGGTGCTGAACAGCCCAGCACTGTGCAAATAGCAATCCTGTTTGCAGTGAGGATCTGTGATGACTGGAGATGCTGAGGTCAGTGGATATTAACCTGCCAGCGATGAGACTATTTAATCCTCCCAGGAGCCAGAGTTGCAGAGAGCTAAACAAGGCTCAAGCTCCCCACACTGAACAGCGTGTTAGTCACATTTAAATAAATACGAGGTGTTGTTCACGGCTTAGAAATTCAGCTCATTTTAAAGTGTTTATGGCAGTCGCATTTGTCCATCTGAGTGTGCCCTGGCATTACTCCTGTACTGTTTCTCTTACGTTTACTAGCAATTCATCATCTTCTTAAAGGGAACCTGTCACCAGTTTTATGGTGTGCTAACTAAGGGCAACATAAATAAGTGACTGATTCTCTTAGCAAAATGCTGGGTCACTTTCTGACAGTTTGTTTCCATAGGAATCATTAAAAGACAGAAACATGCAATGCGACAATAAACTGCAATATAAAGTACAAAATTGCATAATAATGACAAGTGCTACACTATAAGTGCGAGATACTTGGCAAATCGTTTTGTACAAAATTATTTGAGCCCGTCTGCCGAGCGTCAAGGCGATCTCTGTTAGACGGGTTCCTACGCTAAATTCTACCTGTTAGGTGCCATGACGGCTACCATACACTTCAGGGAGTGTAGGTTCCACATTCCTACATTGAATACTACCTGTTAGGTGCCATGACGGCTACCATACACTTCAGGGAGTGCAGGTTACACAGCAGGCCCACTCCACAACACCACCGGCGCCAAACAGCTACCAAGGAGTGAGAGTCCCACTCCTGGTGCCATGGCTTCAGTGAATGAGGGGGAGCAGGCCTGACTATGTACTAACACTAATTAAAATCAGCCTGTGGAGCAGACCTAACAGGTAGTATTCAATGTAGGAATGTGGAACCTACACTCCCTGAAGTGTATGGTAGCCGTCATGGCACCTAACAGGTAGAATTTAGCGTAGGAACCCGTCTAACAGAGATCGCCTTGACGCTCGGCAGACGGGCTCAAATAATTTTGTACAAAACGATTTGCCAAGTATCTCGCACTTATAGTGTAGCACTTGTTATTATTATGCAATTTTGTACTTTATATTGCAGTTTATTGTCGCATTGCATGTTTCTGTCTTTTAATGTTGTTCCTTGCCATTGCAATGTGCTACTGCGGCTTGGTATGTGCTGACTGACCCCCTTTTTGGTTTTTCTTTGCAGTCTGTATTGGAGGTGTGGCTGCCTCCTCAGTCATGCACTCCTGACCACCCTGTCTGCTTCACAGGCTGATTTTAATTAGTGTTAGTACATAGTCAGGCCTGCTCCCCCTCATTCACTGAAGCCATGGCATCAGGAGTGGGACTCTCACTCCTTGGTAGCTGTTTGGCGCCGGTGGTGTTGTGGAGTGGGCCTGCTGTGTAACCTGCACTCCCTGAAGTGTATGGTAGCCGTCATGGCACCTAACAGGTAGTATTCAATGTAGGAATGTGGAACCTACACTCCCTGAAGTGTATGGTAGCCGTCATTGCACCTAACAGGTAGAATTTAGCGTAGGAACCAGTCTAACAGAGATCGCCTTGACGCTCGGCAGACGGGCTCAAATAATTTTGTACAAAAAGATTTGCCAAGTATCTCGCACTTACAGTGTAGCACTTGTTATTATTATGCAATTTTGTACTTTATATTGCAGTTTATTGTCGCATTGCATGTTTCTGTCTTTTAATGTTGTTCCTTGCCATTGCAATGTGCTACTGCGGTTTGGTATGTGCTGACTGACCCCCTTTTTGGTTTTTCTTTCCATAGGAATCAGCAGCAGGTGGGCAGGGGAGTGGCTATAGCTCTGAAGTAAATATACACCGGACTCAATGACATCACGCTGGACTTAAATCAGCTCATTAGCATGCAGCATCTTTGTGTGTATATTATGAGGTAACCATCAGTCACACCAGTAAGTGAATAAGTAATTAATGACTGTATATAATTAGTTAGATTATAATCAAATATCCACATGACAGGTTCCCTTTAAAGTGCAACTCTGGACAAAATTTCATAATTATTAAAATGGACAAAATGGATGTATATTGTAAGACTTTAGAGAAGAGGTAAAACAACACTCAACTCTCTGACATCACTTCCTGCTCTGCTGTTATTGGCTGACGCTTCACCTCACAGACTTTACAACAATATCATCTGACCCAAGAGAGAGTCATAAGAACCACCCCATATATGTACATCCGACAATCCATAAATATCAAAAATATAAAGTTTATTTGACACACCAACAAATACACATAAAAAATTGTATACAATAAAGACAAAGTGCGGTATACAGTGAATTAAATATAACCGACACATACAGGTCCACTAGAATGCCACAAATAAGCATATATATTATAAGCCAGCACATGAACATACAATGTAAAGCATATAGCAAATGTGGGATGAGGTAAGACCACTGAAAAATACAAGCAAACTGAGATTAAGTCTGAATAAAAATGTAGTCAAACCTAAATAGACCGCTGGTATAGTGGACCTGTAGTAATGAGAACGCACCCAACGCGAATCGCCGGAGCAATCCGGCTTCCTCAGGGGTAAGAAGCCATATGTTGGGGTATCATGCTATATAGGGTAAGAAATAAGGTAAAAATGTACTTCACCTGTGCAGCAAGGTGTTGAGAGCAATCAAGATATATTAGGCCGTTTGTGGCCGAAAACCGGAAATGCAGGTCACATGATCAACCTGTGGAACGCATATGCGTTCCACAGGACGGATTGTGGGAATATATATTTATCATAATGATCACAACCTTCATATTCATAAATAGAGCAAATGAAATCAAACGCTCATAATGCCTATGACACTTTTAGCGTGGAGACATAACGAATTTCTGAATCGCAGCAAAGGACCAAAGGGTGAATAGAGCGGTGGCTGAACGGCAAAGGTGAACCGCAAGTGTAGGTCACATGGCCGGACGTTCGGGGCCGCAGTGAAACGCAAGATGGAACGCACCCTGCGCTCCACCAGGAGTAGTGGAGCGCACGATGCGTTCATCATGCTAGGGATGGTGAGACACTCCTGGACATACCACAGAGGGGTGATGAAACGTACATAGGTACGCACAGGCACCTGAGCAATGTCATATGTAATAATACATGATAAGACTTATTTGATAGAATAGTACTGGATATAAAGCAATAATCATTAAATATAATGCAATCAGATCACATTATGTATTGGGATAAACAACAGATACAATGCAAGACCAAAATACAGAGTAATATAGTAATAATCATAATAATAATGACCCCCAATGAAAATTCCTACAGGATAAAAATGTGAAGTGTTTGTAATTATTATTGAAAATTAGAATAATGGTTAATGATAGGATCCTATTTAGTGATCCAAAAGTGAGTCCAACCTAAAAACAAAAAGTGGTCCATGAAACTAGTGATCATGGTAGGCCGTAAGACACGGAAATAGTGAACTAAGTGAAAAAAAGAGAAGTGAAACAGTGAAGAAGACCTGTGGGGAATAAATTGGGGAATGAGTACATGAAACAATAAATATATTTCAGCAATTTTCTGAATATACAATAAGTCAATAAGTTCTACCCGGTGTGGATCCATAATCGGATCCCTATATCCCTATGTCACCACACAATCGGTGTCGGTATACACGTCAATGCTCGATCAAAGTCACACTACCTATCAACATATAGATCAGGGATGTCAAACTCGTGGCCCTCCAGCTGTTGCAAAACTACAACTCCCATCATGCCTGGGCATACTGCAGCTATCAGGGAATGCTGGGAGTTGTAGTTTTGCAACATCTGGATGGCCATGAGTTTGACATCCATGATATAGATGGACTGATTAACCGCCCAAGTGCTCCATCTCATCAAACCGGCTCACCTATTACACCTCAGGCCACACAAAAGAATGATATAACTACAAAAAGGGGGAGGGGGAAAGGGGAAAAGATTTTATGTATATGGATGCCCTCCCAAAGAACATGAATCTTGAAACACAAATATGTGTGCCCAAATTTTAATATAGAAACCAGTAAAGGTAAGTTCTTCATTTAGTCCATGCGGACCACTTTTTGTTTTTAGGTTGGACTCACTTTTGGATCACTAAATAGGATCCCATCATTAACCATTATTCTAATTTTCAATAATAATTACAAACACTTCACATTTTTATCCTGTAGGAATTTTCATTGGGGGTCATTATTATTATGATTATTACTATATTACTCTGTATTTTGGTCTTGCATTGTATCTGTTGTTTATCCCAATACATAATATGATCTGATTGTATTATATTTAATGATTATTGCTTTATATCCAGTACTATTCTATCAAATAAGTCTTATCATGTATTATTACATATGACATTGCTCAGGTGCCTGTGCGTACCTATGTACGTTTCATCACCCCTCTGTGGTATGTCCAGGAGTGTCTCACCATCCCTAGCATGATGAACGCATCGTGCGCTCCACTACTCCTGATGGAGTGCAGGGTGCGTTCCATCTTGCGTTCCACTGCGGCCCCGAACTTCCGGCCATGTGACCTACACTTGCGGTTCACCTTTGCCGTTCAGCCACCGCTCTATTCACCCTTTGGTCCTTTGCTGCGATTCAGAAATTCGTTATGTCTCCACGCTAAAAGTGTCATAGGCATTATGAGCCTTTGATTTCATTTGCTCTATTTATGAATATGAAGGTTGTGATCATTATGATAAATATATATTCCCACAATCCGTCCTGTGGAACTGCATATGCGTTCCACAGGTTGATCATGTGACCTGCATTTCCGGTTTTTGGCCACAAACGGCCTAATATATCTTGCTCTCAACACCTTGCTGCACAGGTGAAGTACATTTTTACCTTATTTCTTACCCTATATAGCATGATACCCCAACATATGGCTTCTTACCCCTGAGGAAGCCGGATTGCTCCCGCGATACGCGTTGGGTGCGTTCTCATTACTACAGGTCCACTATACCAGCGGTCTATTTAGGTTTGACTACATTTTTATTCAGACTTAATCTAAGTTTGCTTGTATTTTTCAGTGGTCTTACCTCATCCCACATTTGCTATATGCTTTACATTGTATGTTCATGTGCTGGCTCATAATATATATGCTTATTTGTGGCATTCTAGTGGACCTGTATGTGTCGGTTATATTTAATTCACTGTATACCGCACTTTGTCTTTATTGTATACAATTTTTAATGTGTATTTGTTGGTGTGTCAAATAAACTTTATATTTTTGATATTTATGGATTGTCGGATGTACATATATGGGGTGGTTCTTATGACTTGGGTCAGATGATATTGTTGTATGGTCTTTTCACCACCCTTTGCCCTCTGTATCTTATTAGGTGTGCCCCCTGATTCGTATGTTTCACCTCACAGACTTCCTGCTCTGCCCACACCTTGCATACACTTTGCACAGAATAGTGCTAATACTGAGAGCTCTGCGCTCTATTCCTGCCACTTTGTCCTGGATTTGGACCAGAAAAGGGAAATAATTACCTGAAACGGAGCAGAATCTCATCATTGATAGTATTATGTGCAGAGGGCAGACAGGGCAGGTAATCTGTGAAGTGAAGCACCACAGTAAAAGACTGAGGCATCATTTTGGCAACTTCTCCTGCACAACCCAGCACCATGCAGCCATTTTGTTCTGTCTTTGGTGTTAAAGAAACATCACCTTCAAATATTTTTATCACGCAGTAACAGCCCATATGTACATATTCCAGTTTCTTTCTTTTTTTATTTTATTTCTTTTTACACAAAATGAGTGGATGGTTTTATGGATGTAATATTTTCTTTTATATCTGCATCCTGGCCGTTTAACTTGCTCCATGTTTTGGACTTTTAGCAAAGAAAATAGCCTTGTTTGAATTTCTCAGTCGGACAATAAGAGGGTTTACACGGGCTGAGCTAAAGCTGATTGTCTGGAAGGAAGTGTTCCTTCCCGACAGTTGACTGCTCGCTCAGTGGAAGCATTTATATACAGCGCTCTTCTTCACAGTATGAGGGAGAGGGATCACCATTGCCATAGATCGTCCCTATATGCACTGTTTCTGTACAGCACTTAACACTTAATACGAGCATGGGCTTGAAATCAAACATGCAAACGCTCAGAAACTCGCATTGTTTGTCTGCTTTTATTGGTGCTGCTCTCAAACAACTTCAAACCAGACTGCTGTTTTATTCCCCTCTGGATTAGCAGATTGTCAGGATCGAGAGTTCACAGAACATTTGTTTCCTAATATCTGCCTTGAATATTGGAGCGTCTAAGTCCATCTTAACTGTGGTCAGAGAAGTAAGAGGATGAGTGACTCAATTAGAGCATCACACATTACACGGATAAGTACAATGCTCTTCTGTGGGCATTTTTATCTAGATCTATGAAGAGAACAATAGAGCTGTCATACAGTTATCCTATCCCTATTATAACGAGGATTATCCTTCGGATAGCATCTTCCCTCAGAGCAGCATTAAACTGACAATGGATTTCCTATCTATATAGTAGGTCTTACCATTTGTACTGACTGCTTCGGAAGGACAATATTTTGTATTTCATTATCAATGGCATAGTACAGCTGTTACGGACCCACTGTACCAACTAATGGCTGAGCATAGAGCTAAGCCTCTGGGCATTATTCTGCCACTTCCCCAGTATTCACCCTTTAACCCCTGTACAGGGATATGGAAAAACAAACAAAAAAACACCAAAACTGCAGATAAAGTTGGAACAGTCACTTAGGCTTCTATGCTGGTTTTAAGGTCCAGGAAACACAGTGGACGTGTTGGACACAGGATAGACTGGCAGGCAGGTTATTAGTGCACACACAGGCAGGACAGGCTCAATGTTTGGCAGGAATACAGACTAGGCAGTCGGACTGGGTTAGCAAAAACACGAAAAGAACTAAACTTGACTAGAAAGTGCAGCAGTACACAGGTGGGGTCGGGCAGGCTAGGAGTACACCAGGAGCACAGGCAGGGGATAATGCAGAATAATGCAGATACATAGCAGAAGCACTAGACTTAGCAACACCTTTGGTGGTCACCAGGGAGCCTAAACCTTACCTGCCTGGAGAGGGTGCCTTAAATACTCAGGGACCCTCAGCCATTGGCTCGGAAATGTTTAATAAAGTGTACATTGGTCTTTTAGAAGGCCAGACGCAAGAGTACATCTGCCTTAAGTGCATACTGTACAGAATGGTGGAGGCTGCAACATGGAGAGCGGGATGCTGGATGAAAGAGTGGGTGGCTTTGCGTTTATGCCCACATGAAACAGTATGAGAGCTGTGGGCATAGCAACTGTCAAAAAAAAAAAAAAATATATATATACAGGTCCTTCTCAAAAAATTAGCATATTGTGATAAAGTTTATTATTTTCTGTAATGTACTGATAAACATTAGACTTTCATATATTTTAGATTCATTACACACCAACTGAAGTAGTTCAAGCCTTTTATTGTTTTAATATTGATGATTTTGGCATACAGCTCATGAAAACCCAAATTTCCTATCTAAAAAAATTAGCATATCATGAAAAGGTTCTCTAAACGAGCTATTAACCTAATCATCTGAATCAACTAATTAACTCTAAACACCTGCAAAAGATTCCTGAGGCTTTTAAAAACTCCCAGCCTGGTTCATTACTCAAAACCGCAATCATGGGTAAGACTGCCGACCTGACTGCTGTCCAGAAGGCCATCATTGACACCCTCAAGCAAGAGGGTAAGACACAGATAGAAATTTCTGAACGAATATGCTGTTCCCAGAGAGCTGTATCAAGGCACCTCAGTGGGAAGTCTGTGGGAAGGAAAAAGTGTGGTAGAAAACGCTGCACAACGAGAAGAGGTGACCGGACCCTGAGGAAGATTGTGGAGAAGGACCGATTCCAGACCTTGGGGGACCTGCGGAAGCAGTGGACTGAGTCTGGAGTAGAAACATCCAGAGCCCCCGTGTACAGGCGTGTGCAGGAAATGGGCTACAGGTGCCGCATTCCCCAGGTCAAGCCACTTTTGAACCAGAAACAGCGGCAGAAGCGCCTGACCTGGGCTACAGAGAAGCAGCACTGGACTGTTGAATGTCATTCGGAAATCAAGGTGCCAGAGTCTGGAGGAAGACTGGGGAGAGGGAAATGCCAAAATGCCTGAAGTCCAGTGTCAAGTACCCACAGTCAGTGATGGTCTGGGGTACCATGTCAGCTGCTGGTGTTGGTCCACTGTGTTTTATCAAGGGCAGGGTCAATGCAGCTAGCTATCAGGAGATTTTGGAGCACTTCATGCTTCCATCTGCTGAAAAGCTTTATGGAGATGAAGATTTCATTTTTCAGCACGACCTGGCACCTGCTCACAGTGCCAAAACCACTGGTAAATGGTTTACTGACCATGGTATTACTGTGCTCAATTGGCCTGCCAACTCTCCTGACCTGAACCCCATAGAGAATCTGTGGGATATTGGGAAGAGAAAGTTGAGAGACGCAAGACCCAACACTCTGGATGAGCTTAAGGCCGCTATCGAAGCATCCTGGGCCTCCATAACACCTCAGCAGTGCCACAGGCTGATTGCCTCCATGCCACGCCGCATTGAAGCAGTCATTTCTGCAAAAGGATTCCCGACCAAGTATTGAGAGCATAACTGAACATAATTATTTTAAGGTTGACTTTTTTTGTATTAAAAACACTTTTCTTTTATTGGTCGGATGAAATATGCTAATTTTTTGAGATAGGAAATTTGGGTTTTCATGAGCTGTATGCCAAAATCATCAATATTAAAACAATAAAAGGCTTGAACTACTTCAGTTGGTGTGTAATGAATCTAAAATATATGAAAGTCTAATGTTTATCAGTACATTACAGAAAATAATGAACTTTATCACAATATGATAATTTTATGAGAAGGACCTGTATATATATATATATATATATATATAATTAGTAGAAAAGACCGGCACTTGCGAGTGCCGGTCTTTTCTACTAATTTTACATTGGGACGCCATCCCATAGACTCGTGCACCGTGACTCTTTAACAGCAGTGCCGACCTGTGATCATCATATACATATATATACAGTACAGACCAAAAGTTTGGACACACCTTCTTATTCAAAGAGTTTTCTTTATTTTCATGACTATGAAAATTGTAGATTCTGAAGGTATCAAAACTATGAATTAACACATGTGGAATTATATACATAACAAAAAAGTGTGAAACAACTGAAAATATGTCATAGTCTAGGTTCTTCAAAGTAGCCACCTTTTGCTTTGATTACTGCTTTGCACACTCTTGGCATTGTCTTGATGAGCTTCAAGAGGTAGTCACCTGAAATGGTTTTCACTTCACAGGTGTGCCCTGTCAGTTTTAATAAGTAGGACTTCTTGCCTTATAAATGGGGTTGGGACCATCAGTTGCGTTGTGGAGAAGTCAGGTGGATACACAGCTGATAGTCCTACTGAATAGACTGTTAGAATTTGTATTATGGCAAGAAAAAAGCAGCTAAGTATAGAAAAACGAGTGGCCATCATTACTTTAAGAAATGAAGGTCAGTCAGTCCGAAAAATTGGGAAAACTTTGAAAGTGTCCCCAAGTGCAGTCACAAAAACCATCAAGCGCTACAAAGAAACTGGCTCACATGCAGACCGCCCCAGGAAAGTAAGACCAAGAGTCACCTCTGCTGCGGAGGATAAGTTCATCCGAGTCACCAGCCTCAGAAATTGCAAGTTAACAGCAGCTCAGATTAGAGACCAGGTCAATGCCACACAGAGTTCTAGCAGCAGACACATCTCTAGAACAACTGTTAAGAGGAGACTGTGTGAAACAGGCCTTCATGGTAGAATATCTGCTAGGAAACCGCTGCTAAGGCAACAAACAGAAGAGACTTGTTTGGGCTAAAGAACACAAGGAATGGACATTAGACCAGTGGAAATCTGTGCTTTGGTCTGATGAGTCCAAATTTGAGATCTTTGGTTCCAACCACCGTGTCTTTGTGCGACGCAGAAAAGGTGAACGAATGGACTCTACATGCCTGGTTCCCACTGTGAAGCATGGAGGAGGAGGTGTGATGGTGTGGGGGTGCTTTGCTGGTAACACTGTTGGGGATTTAATCAAAATTGAAGGCATACTGAACCAGCATGGCTACCACAGCATCTTGCAGCGGCATGCTATTCCATCCGATTTGCGTTTAGTTGGACCATCATTTATTTTTCAACAGGACAATGACCCCAAACACACCTACAGGCTGTGTAAGGGCTATTTGACCATGAAGGAGAGTGATGGGGTGCTGCGCCAGATGACCTGGCCTCCACAGTCACCGGACCTGAACCCAATCGAGATGGTTTGGGGTGAAATGGACCGCAGAGTGAAGGCAAAAGGGCCAACAAGTGCTAAGCATCTCTGGGAACTCCTTCAAGACTGTTGGAAGACCATTTCAGGTGACTACCTCTTGAAGCTCATCAAGAGAATGCCAAGAGTGTGCAAAGCAGTAAACAAAGCATAAGGTGGCTACTTTGAAGAACCTAGAATATGACATATTTTCAGTTGTTTCACACTTTTTTTGTTATGTATATAATTACACATGTCTTAATTCATAGCTTTGATTCCTTCAGTGTGAATCTACAATTTTCATAGTCATGAAAATAAAGAAAACTCTTTGAATGAGAAGGTGTGTCCAAACTTTTGGTCTGTACTGTATATATATACACACTCACCTAAAGAATTATTAGGAACACCTGTTCTATTTCTCATTAATGCAATTATCTAGTCAACCAATCACATGACAGTTGCTTCAATGCATGTAGGGTTGTGGTCCTGGTCAAGAAAATCTCCTGAACTCCAAACTGAATGTCAGAATGGGAAAGAAAGGTGATTTAAGCAATTTTGAGTGTGGCATAGACGGGCCGGTCTGAATATTTCACAATCTGCTCAGTTACTGGGATTTTCACACACAACCATTTCTAGGGTTTACAAAGAATGGTGTGAAAAGGGAAAAACATTCAGTATGCGGCAGTCCTGTGGGCGAAAATAGAAGAGTAACGTTGACTGAAATAACCACTCGTTACAACCGAGGTATGCAGCAAAGCATTTGTGAAGCCACAACCTTGAGGCATATGGGCTACAACAGCAGAAGACCCCACCGGGTACCACTCATCTCCACTACAAATAGGAAAAAGAGGCTACAATTTGCACGAGCTCACCAAAATTGGACTGGTGAACACTAGAAAAATGTTGCCTGGTCTGATGAGTCTCGATTTCTGTTGAGACATTCAAATGGTAGAGTCCGAATTTGGCGTAAACAGAATGAGAACATGATGTATCCATCATGCCTTGTTACCACTGTGCAGGCTGGTAGTGGTGGTGTAATGGTGTGGGGGATGTTTTCTGGGCACACTTTAGGCCCCTTAGTGCCAATTGGCCATTGTTTAAATGCCACGGGCTACCTAAGCATTGTTTCTGACCATGTCCATCCCTTCATGACCACCATGTACCCATCCTCTGATGGCTACTTCCAGCAGGATAATGCATCATGTCACAAAGCTTGAATCATTTTAAATTGGTTTCTTGAACACGACAATGAGTTCACTGTACTAAAATGGCCCCCACAGTCACCAGATCTCAACCCAATAGAGCATCTTTGGGATGTGGTGGAACGGGAGCTTCGTGCCCTGGATGTGCATCCCTCAAATCTCCATCAACTGCAAGATGCTATCCTATCAATATGGGCCAACATTTCTAAAGAATGCTATCAGCACCTTGTTGAAACAATGCCATGTAGCATTAAGGCAGTTCTGAAGGCAAAAGGGGGTCCAACATCATATTAGTATGGTGTTCCTAATAATTCTTTAGGTGAGTGTATGTGTATATATATATATATATATATATATATATATAGAGAGAGAGAGAGAGAGAGAGTTTAAAAATGAAATCACCTTTCTGATGGAAGTGTTCTTTTGAGGATCTATAATGAACAGAGCACATTGGAAATCTACATTTGGGGGAAGAATCAATGTAACCTGCAACCTGAAAAGTATACAAAAGTTACAAAATAGGCAGGTTAGAGAAAGATATGATGCCTTAGAACATTTCAGATAATGAACTTCATCAGTTTCTTAAAGGCAGTACGTCTCCAGGTGCCTCCCTATCAAACTCTTTGAATAGACAAATAGCTGTAGTTCACCTGATGAAAAAAATTTTTGGACGATCCAAGGCTCAATTCCTGAGTTATGACTCTTTTTCTTGATATGAAGATTAGGTCTTTGGAGCAATGAGTGCGTCACCATTGCTCTCATTGCATCCAAGCTCTATTCTGTGGTTATCCCCTCCCTCGCTGTTTTGCTACTGCCCTGTCCAGTCAATCAAAGCAACAAGAGAGGGGCTGGCCACATAAAGAAGTGGCCAGCCTCTCAGTATCATAACTGGCGAACAGAGCCTCAGATCAACAAAAGAAAAAACATGTTTTAACGAGGATAACCACTGCTATGTCTCTATGCAAACAGTTGGAAACAGAGGTCACTGGTGACAGACTCCCTTTAATGTTGTTTTAATTAGGGGAAAAATGAACTTGTCTAGCACAAAAGCTAAATAAGGACAATGACAAACTAGAGAAACCAAAGTGATCAGCAAAGTTAAACATTGTCTCAGTAAACAAATTTCCTGGTCGTTTTTGGATAGATTAAGCTCATTAATATAACACATCACTGAGTCATCTGCACAGATGCTGAGCTTTGTTCCTTTGATTGTAAAGCAATTAAGATGTCAACATTAGTCAAACAGATACACAAAATGAGTAGACTTGCCTCATTCCAGGATACCACTTGCCAGGAGAAGGTTAGAACAGGTACAACTGGTATTTACAGACACCCATGTTCTCGCTAGTTGTGATCAAGCAATGTTTTAAGTAATCCTGGGTAGTTGTGATTGACATCCATGGAGGGGAAATGGCAGAGGTCAAAGACAGATCATAGAAGAACAAAGAGGAAGTTATCCAAAAATAGAAGCAAATGCCCACTAAATCAGAGCAGTAAGGTCTATTCAGTAATATCTCCCAGGGCCAATTTAGGACAAACCAGTTCAAATGGTCCAAACCAGATCAAAGACATTGAGTTACTTTAAACTGAACAATTATTTGGATGATTAATCCAGACTTTTTTGGGCACAACATCAAGAGTACACAGCAGATGTAGCATCTGCAGCCAGTGGGCAAGTTCTTCCGCTAATAGGTTGTGCACTGGACTTGCCACGTACATGTCTATCCATGAAAGGAGCTAAACCTGTCTTGTCTTCATTACTATAATGCTATTTATTTGTCTGCTGGGAAACACTCTCTTATCTTTATAATCATTACAACATCCTCAGAAGACAGAACAGCTGAATTACTCTACAGGATCCATCTCTGATTTACTGTTTCAGCCTTTCTAAACCACACCTCCCCTCTCCCTGCAGACCACAAGGAAACATATTTATGACAAAGTTATTTCCCTGATTTAGGACACAAGGAAGCCGGAGAAGTGGCCTGAGTGGAGCATTCTGTACAGACAGCTTTGCCATTTATCACTACAGTCACTTGGGATTAGTCTGGTTCACCTACATTTAATGTGAGCTATTTAATAGACCTTTGCCTGTTTTCTTTATGTGTTATAAGCTTTGATGCCTCCCTTCCACCTGTTGGACGAAGTCCAGTGACAATGCCTTGCAAGTTACTATCCTGGAAGACTTATTGACTACACTTGCCTCTATGGGTCACTGAATACAGCAATAATGATCGTATGGGGTTAGTACGTTTTTGGGATAGGGAAAAAAAAAGGGTGAGTGATTTTTTTGGACCATAAAACATAGAGTTTCTGCTAATATGGAAAAGTATGACTTTGACTACAGCCCTGCCAATAATTACATTACTCCCAGATCAAATATCAGGAACAGGAAAATTATAGAACACTGCAAAATGTCAAGAAGATCTGGGTTCTCCACAAAGAGCTTCTATAACCCAAAAGCTATTTTAAAGCATAAGGCCACCCATCCATCTGATATGAGCCACAATCTACTGAATCTGCTTTTAAGCACAAATGAACCTTATAAACTCCAAGACTGATTTAGAAAACATACAAATGACTCCTTTGGTTTATAAACACTTCAGCACAGAAAGCTAATTCTGCTGGGCATTCTACTTTGCCATACTTCTGGACTTAAAGGGGCACGTCCATGAGAAAAGAGAAAACAATGTATTTTTTTTTGTCTGTTTTCCCCCCTCATTTCAACAGTACTATGCCATTAAACATAAATGCAAAATATTGTCAACACAAATGAAAAAACTTCCTAATGTACATAACCCATTGTCATTTTACTGTAGCTGTCAGGTAAAGGGGTTATCTGCAGGATATTCTTTCCTTTAGTAGTAGGGGTAGAACTGGGATTACTGTATGGCAACTCTATTGTTTTCTTGATAAGTCTAGATAAAAATGCCCACAGAAGAGAATTGCATTGATATACAGTGCTGCCCATAATTATTCATACCCCAGGCAAGTTTTGACTTAAAGTTACTTTTATTCAACCAGAAAGTAATTTTTTGACGGGAAATGACATAGGTGTCTCCCAAAAGATAATAAGATGATGTACAAGAGGCATTATTTTGGAAAAAATAACATTTCTCAGCTTTTATTTACATTTGAACAAAAAGTGTCCAGTCCAAAATTATTCATACCCTTCTCAATAATCAATAGAAAAGCCTTTATTGGCTATTCTATACAGCAATCAAACGCTTCCTATAATTGCAGACCAGCTTTTTGCATATCTCCACAGGTATTTTTGCCCATTCATTTTTACCAATGAGCTCCAAATCTTTCAGGTTGGAGGGTCTTTTTGTCTGAACTTTAGCTCCCTCCACAGATTCTCAATTGGATTCAAGTCTGGACTGTGGCTGGGCCACTCCAAAACGTTAATGTTGTTGTCTGCTAAACATTTCTTCACCACTTTTGCAGTGTGTTTTGTCATGCTGAAATGTCCACTGGTGCCCGAAGGCCAAGTTTCTCTGCAGACTGCCTGATGTTGTTGAGAATCCTTATGTATTGCTCATTTTTCATGGTGCCGTTTACTGTGATTATATTCCCTGGTCTATTGGCTAAAAAACATCCCCAAAGCATTAGGTTCCCACCACCGTGTTTGACAGTGGGGATGGTGTTCTTTCGGTTGAAGGCTTCTCCTTTTTTACGCCAAATGAAGGAAACATCATTGTGACCAGACAATTCAATTTTTGTTTCATCTGACCATAACGCAGAAGACCAGAAGTCTTCTTCTTTGTCCAGATGAGCTTTTGCTAAGGCCAAGCAAGCTTTTGTGTGCCTGATCTGGATAAGTGGCGTCCTCCTTGGTCTGCATTGTGCAGTGTCCGTTGGATTGTCTGCCTTGAGACATTGACACCAGCAGAGCCCAGATTCACCAGGGTGGCCTTGGTGGTGATCCTTGGATTCTTTTTCACATCTCTAACTATCCTCCTGGCCAGCACAGGTGCCACTTTTGGCTTCCGACCACGGCCTCTGAGATTTTCCACAGTTGCTCAAATGCAAATAAAAGCTGAGAAATGTTTTTTTTTTTTTCCCACAATAATGCCTCTTGTACATCGTCTTATTATCTTTTGGGAGACACCTATGTCCTTTACCATCCAAAAATTACCTGCTGGTTGAATAAAAGTAACTTTAAGTCAAAATTTGTCTAGGGTATGAATAATTATGGGCTGCACTGTATAGTGTAAAGTGTGATGCTAATCAAAAATCACAGAAAAAGATAAAAAATATCCTGCACAATGTAATAAATGAATATGCGGATGTGCATGGCTATATTTATAAAAGAAAAACCTAAATAATGCACTAACACAATAGATGCAAACATTATATATGGACTAAGCCCTCATTCTAGTATAATACCATCTGAGACTCTCAGACAATATATTTTGATCAAAACACATCTGTGCCCACCTACCAGCGCCATGGAGGTCTTAGGCAGGTCCTACTCTGACTGAGACCACCTTGGCTCTGATACGCAGACACAGATATGTTTTTATCAAAATATATTGGCTGAGAGTTTCAGATTATATCATATCAGAGTGAGGGTGTGAGGAATGTGAAGTTATGATTTAATTCCTGCCATTTGCTCCAGAAGTGGGCAGAGGAAATCAAGCTTTTCAGGGGGGCTGCAGGGGGGCCCTGCTTAAACTGCGGCCACGTGTTTGCAGCTCACACCCCACTCAGACAGCATGGAGGCTACCTCATACAAGAAAAAAAATAACATTAGGGGATCTGAGCCAAGTATATAGATCACTAAAATCCATTAGACATTATGGAACCGGGAGTTCATAAGGTATAAGGCCCGTCCATCGCAGAAAAAGAAACGGTTACATATCTGTGACCCTGGGTCAGACATACTCCTGGTTGTCCTTTGCGGGTAGGAGGCAAGAAAGGGGAGATATGGAGAACTCCCAGTAGGAACCAAATAACGGCACCAGGTTTAGCCTCCACTTGTAGCCAGAACTCAGGCGGATGCGTTGGTCCCAGAACCATGCAGGCCATTGGCCAGTGTCTTTCTCTGAAGGGGGTCATATCATGTAATGTGTTTGGAGGGGCCATGGACAACCTGCTGATGTCACTGCTCCCATGTGGTTATAGCATTTACCATCATAACCCAAGGGATTACTCATCTACCCGGTAACTGACATTTGATCTGTTTAACTCGGTTTGTACCATAGCCTCAGTATTTTCACATCTCTGACCATTGTATATATTCTGTGTGTATATAGTGTTATGTCTAGTGCACCCTTAAGGCAATTAAATATATAAATACATCTTACACTGTTCTTGTATCTCAATCCACAAATCCCCAGGCCCTTGTTTCGGCATAAAGTTATAAGCTAATTGGGGTTGGTTTCTGACCCGATATAATCCTGTTAAGGCTTATATCTAATGAGGAAATGGTGGCAGTCTACCAGGCTGGCAGAGCTCTGTTTCACTGGGGCAGTGAAAAGTCTCTCTCAGCTTGTCGGAGTTGTGAGTGAGTGTGGAGTCACACTGAAGGTGGCATGGACCACTCTCTCTCACTCCCCATGCCTCCCTGTGCCCGTATGGATAGGATGTGTCTGCGTAAACTGTGCCAAGCTGACCTTATGCACTTCCAGGGAAGGTGTAACATAATGCCTTGGTAACCAGTGACAAAATGGTATACCGAATGCCCAACGTAGTGACGTCAGGCGTGGCTGCGAGGTGCGGTATTCATTACAGAGGGCTTAGTTCATATATAATGTTTGCATCTATTGTTTTAGTGCATTATTTTCTGTGATTTTTCTTTTCTAATGTGTGATGCTGTAACTGAGTGGTTACAGGGGGGCTTTCTCTGGTCAGAGTGATGGTCTGAATGAGAAAGTAAAGAGAGAGTAAGAGTCCAAGCAAAAAAAAGAGTCAAGATAGGAAGTGGAATACATAGACTGATAAAAAAAAATGATATCCTGAAAACCAGCCAGCCATTTTTTTATAAAACAAAATTACATATAGGCTGTTAATATAAACAAATAAAAATGTGAGGTAAGTGTCCCTTTAACTGATCTTTGCACTAAAATACAGAAATATGTGTGACATAAAAAAAGCTGTTCACATATCGATTTACAGAAAATAGGAGTCTGGTCCATATAGAATATAGTATTATCACATATATAAAGTATGGCTTTAGCTAAAAAAAAAAAAAAAAATAACAGAAACAACTGATAATGGCCACTTACTGTTTTTTTTTGTATTTCGTTGAGTCTAAGCATGCAGAAATGTACAGTATATATGAAAGAAAATGTATAGCCTTACCACAGTTGTAGCCTCCTATCACTGAAAATTGCACATTTGGAAAAAAGGGGAAGGAAATATAGATGAGAGACCTTCTGCTGCTATAGTTCTTCCCTGGAATAGAGCAGCAGTTTTACTCTGCGTCTGTGTTATTCAGACCAGCAGTGATGTCTGTGTATAAGACCTTCAGTGTGCTGTGCTCATCCTGACCTCTGTTGTTTCTTTCTCCATTTTGGCTCTAAAGCTAAACATTTTTGAAGGCTGGAAATTACTCCTAGAAACTGATTTATCTGAGGGCTCCCAACTGTAATCGAGAACTCCCTGCCTTACAATTTCTCATACAGCAGATCACATCTCTTTCATAAAAAATAAATAAATAAATAAATACATCTTTAGACCTGTTATGACCCAATATATAATTATACAGAATATCAAATTTTTTATATTAAGCCAGAATATCCAAAGCTCTTTCCATTTGTCATGTGACTGTGTGTGTATTCTGGAAAAGGCATTTCAGGTCAGTCATGAGGCTGAAGATATTAATGTATGGTAAGGAAAGGACATATGGGGTCATTTATCAAACTGGTGTAAAGTAGAACTGGCTTAGTTGCCCATAGCAACCAATTAGATTCCACCTTTCATTTTTTGCAGCTCCTTTGGGGAATGAAAGGTGGAATTTGATTGGTTGCTATGAGCAACTAAGCCAGATCTACTTTACTTTACACCAGTTCCTTTCTTCCTTCCTTCCACTTGCATGTGCTGTCCCCAGCAGCAGGGGCAATGTGGTGATGGTATTACACCTGCGGAGCTGAGCTGGAGAGCACACAGGCTAAGAATCAATTCCCGACTGGGCAATCAGCCTGTGCGCTCTCCTGCTCAGCTCTGCTGGGCAGAGCATGATGTGTTCTTCTGGGCTAGGTAAGTATTATTTTTCTTTTATTTTATTAACACTAAGGGGCTTCACTACTGTAAGGGGGCACAAAGGGGGCAGCAGTATTGTAAGGGGGCAATAAATGACATCACTATTGTAAAGGGACATAGCTATTGGGCAGTGGCATTAATGGGGCATAACTACTGTGTGGGGACACTAAGGGGCATTCTGTTGAGTTGGAATGCTAATGGGGCATGACCACTGGGAAGTGGGCACTATTGTCAGGGGGCACAACTAATGCGTGGGGCACAAAGAGAGAATTCCACTGTGTGGGGGCAGTAAGGAGGAGTAACTACTGTGAAACTGTAGAAAATGTGCTACACCTATTCATAGCACTAAGAAATGCAATGCTAAATATGATACATTTCTAAAAATTGCTAAATATATTTCCCCAAAAAAGCTAATAAAATAAAAACATCAATAGTAATTGTTAGAGGCTGAGTATTTTAAGATATAAAAAAATTGCTAAATATGCAGTTAATATAGAACTGGAGGTTCCCCTCATGCTTACTTTCACTTGATTGAAATATGAATGTACTACAAAAGACGTTAAAACTGAGCTTTTGATTGCAAGAGGTTAATGTACTTTAGTCCATGCTCTATATTACCAAAACGTTCAATCTTTCATAACAGCTCCCCCTCCCAACACAGGTTACCACAGGGATCAAGCTAATGAGGACCATTACTGTCCTGGCATGCCATTGCACCATGGCCGCAATCTGCAGGCGTTCGTGCTTGAGAAAACAGACCGTCTACCAAGCACTGCTTCAAAACATTTTGTTATTGGACTCATCAGACCTCTGGAATGTGTGTGTCATTGGAGACCAGATGGAAATGAAACTCTATAGGTCGCTAATGACCAGTTCAGCTGCAACAGCCAATTTGGCTGATTGTACTAAATCCCTTCTCTTTCATTTGATGATGTCCCACGCTACCTCTGCGCCGGCCGACTAGTTTTCGGAAGGAACACAGCTTTGGCAGAGGGACTGCTGGGATACCTGTCTTTAAGTCTGATGGGTCTTAATGTTGAGCTTTTTGTTCACTGGGATGTAATGAATAATTATGAGTAGGTTGTCCACTCTGTTCCCTGGCTGTTGACCTGCACAGTTATTGGGAACATAAGGCTTTGTGGAGTCGGTGTCTGGGTGAGAGACTTTTTGTTCTTTATTCTGTTGTTTTCTGACAGGGTCCCAGCTGTGAACAGACTCTGTTTCTCAACCGACCATCTCCGCAACACAGCCAGATCGACTAAAAAATTCACTAACCACTTGCTGAACAGGATACAGTTTAAAGGGAACCTGTCACCTCCTAAATGCATGTAAACCCGCCAGCAGTACCTCAGGGTAGTCAGCAGTGTGATACTAATCATACTTTTCATCCTGCAGTCCAATGCGGCATAAGGTCAGAAAATGATCTTTTATCCTCCAGTCCGCGCTAATTTGCATGTCAGCTTGAAGTCAAGGGGGCAGCAGCCTCCTTGCTTCAAGTCAAGCTAACCACAACCTGTATATCACATAAAGGAGGGCCTGTAACGGATCACCTGGCACCCTGACTGAGTACCTCCCATACGAATAGGTTTACACTCCTAGCAGTCAAACTGGGACAGCATGCGATAAATCCTCCCCCAAGAATGAGACGACACTTCACCTTGAGGGTAAAAACAGGAACTGACTTTATTTAGACATAGCACACCTACTTTAAACCCCCCCAACAGCCTCATTTGTATACAATAGGGCACATGGAGGTCTATGGTACAAGGAAGGGTGGGGCCCGACAATAGCAAGGGCTGATGGGAGATTGAGGAGGGACAGGAAAAGGGGGAGGAGAAGAGGCACAGAACAGCAATGCCTTTAACATCACAGCAAGAGCAAGATACACACAGCCCACAATACATCGCAACACAATCCAACCGAACCCATAACAACATACACAATATTCAAGACAGCCCGAATGCAATCTGCTACACAGTCTCAAAGGCCATTGTTCCCAAAAGTCACATGTCCACGGATGGTCCTTAAAGGGCCAGTAGCAGCAATATAAAATACCACATGCCCAAATTGCATTCAAACATACAATTTACCAGGGGCCATAGTCAGCAGGTAGGAGGCGGGTAGCCAGTCCTCTCCAATGCCCAGTGGCGAGGCGGGTTCCGCTACAGGGCCTCATTCACATTGTGGTACAATTGTTCAGGTAGTGGGACTCCTACACTCATAAAGCCTATGCACTAAGTGAAAGGGCTGCCAAAAATTACAAGGAACTGGCACTCCAATACACCATTTACTACACATAAAGGAAGACATCATACACACCCTTGAAAAATTATGATTGAAGACCTGCTGGTGACCCTCTAAAACATTAGAAGTGAGGGCCTGCTGCTGATCTGATCGTATAAAAATTAGGGGTGAGGGTCTGCTGCTGAGCTGACCCTCTAAAACATAAGGAGCGAGGGCCTGCTGCTAGAGTTGAGCGAACACCTGGATGTTCGGGTTCGAGAAGTTCGGCTGAACTCCGAACCCGACCCGAACTTCGCCCCGAACCCTATTGAAGTCAAAGGGGACCCAAACATTTTGGCACTAAAAAGGCTGTAAAATAGCCCAGGAAAGGGCTAGAGGGCTGAAAAAGGGAGCAAAATGTAGGTAAATCCCCTGCAAACAAACGTGGATAGGGAAATTAATGAATCAGGCTTTATGTCATAGCAGAGAATCAGGCTTCATGTCACCCACCACTGGAACAAGCCACTGTCAGATATTTAGGCCCAGCACCCAGACAGAAGAGAGAGGTCCCATAGCAGAGAATCAGGCTTCATGTCACCCATCACTGGAACAGGCCACTGTGAGATATTTAGGCCCCGGCACCCAGACAGAGGAGAGAGGTCCCATAGCAGAGAATCAGGCTTCATGTCACCCACCACTGGAACAGGCAGCTGTCAGATATTTAGGCCCCAGCACCCAGACAGAGGAGAGAGGTCCCATAGCAGCGAATAAGGCTTCATGTCACCCACTACTGGAACAGGCCACTGTCAGATATTTAGGCCCTGGCACCCAGACAGAAGAGAGAGGTACCATAGCAGAGAATCAGGCTTCATGTCATAGCAGAGAATCAGGCTTCATGTCACCCATCACTGGAACAGGCCACTGTCAGATATGTGGTGGTGTTGTTGGTACGTCCTCTGTTTGCTGGGCGGCAGGTGCCAACGTTTCTCCCGAGGTGGAGAAAGAGGCCAAGGCAGCAGTAGAAGAGGTAGCAGGGGGAGCCTGAGTGAGTTCCTTGTTTTTAAGGTGTTTACTCCACTGCAGTTCATGCTTTGCATGCAGATGCCTGGTCATGCAGGTTTTGCTAAGGTTCAGAACGTTAATGCCTCGCTTCAGGCTCTGATTGCACAGCGTGCAAACCACTCGGGTCTTGTCGTCAGCCCATTGTTTGAAGAACTGCCACGCCAGGGAACTCCTTGAAGCTGCCTTTGGGGTGCTCGGTCCCAGGTGGCGGTGGCCAGTAGCAAGCGAACTCTCTTGGCGGCGGGTGTGCTGCTTTTACCCCCTGCTCCCTCTTTTGCTACGCTGTTGGCTCGGTCTCACCACTGCCTCTTCCTCTGAATTCTGAAAGTCAGTGGCACGACCTTCATTCCATGTGGGGTCTATGACCTCATCGTCCCCTGCATCGTCTTCTACCAAGTCTTCCACACTGCAGAAAGACGCAGCAGTTGGCACCTGTGTTTCATCATCATCATAGCCGTGCTGAGGTGGTATTCCCATGTCCTCATCAATGCACTGTGCGTCAGTGCATTCTATGTCTTCCACCACTGGTGAAGGGCTAGGTGGGTGCCCTTGGGAAACCCTGCCAGCACAGTCTTCAAACAGCATAAGAGACTGCTGCATAACTTGAGGCTCAGACAGTTTCCCTGATATGCATGGGGGTGATGTGACAGACTGATGGGCTTGGTTTTCAGGCGCCATCTGTGCGCTTTCTGCAGAAGACTGGGTGGGAGATAATGTGAACACGCTGGATCCACTGTCGGCCACCCAATTGACTAATGCCTGTACCTGCTCAGGCCTTACCATCCTTAGAATGGCATTGGGCCCCACCAAATATCACTGTAAATTCTGGCGGCTACTGGGACCTGAGGTAGTTGGTTCACTAGGACATGTGGATGTGGCAAAACGGCCACGTCCTCTCCCAGCACCAGAGGGTCCACTAACACCACCACGACCATATCCGCGTCCCTTACTAGATGTTTTCCTCATTGTTACCGTTCACCACAATAAGAAAAAAATGATTTGGCCCAATGTATTGAATTCAAATTCAGGCCTTTTTTTACAGGCACCTAACACTATCTGGCTATCTATTTAGGTACCATATTACACTAATACAGGCACAGCAGTAACTACAGATTTAGGGGAATATAAATTGTAGGCCTAGTATTTAGGCCCTGGATGAAAGGTATCCTTTTACGGACAGAATTACACTTGGAGATGCACGGTAGCGTGTGAAGTTATTGAGGATGACCCTATCAGCACTTGAATTTGCACCTTGAATGTAATATACCCTTTTACGGACAGAAATACACTATGAGATGCACAATAGTGTGTGGAAATTTAAAGGCTTATGCTTTCAGCAATTGTAATTTAACAGTTTGTGTAATATACCCTTTTATGGAAAAAAATACACTTGGAGATGCACGCTGAGTGTAATATACCCTTTTACAGACAGATTTAAACTTGGCCTGCAACAGCAGAAACCACAGATTTATGGTATTGCTATTTTGGGAATTGAATTTCAACCCAGAACAAAAACTATGCTTTGACGGACACTAAAAAACTTGTCCAGCCACAGCTGGAACACCAGATTTAGGGAATTGCTATTTTGGCAATTGAATTTCACCCCAGAAAAAAATATATCCTTTGACAGACAGCAGACAGTATTACACTTGGCTAGCCACAGTTGGAACACCAGATTTAGGGGATTGCTATTTTTGCAAGTGAATTTCACTCTTCAATAAAATATAGAAAATTCTATCCTGAGTTTCTAGGGGTGACAATAAGCACAGCCAAGCCCCTATATAGCAAAAATAAATAAATAATACTATTGATGGTTAAATGGACTTGGTGGCAGCTTGTGCTGGCGCACCACAAGACACAAAATGTCCGCCGATCACCCCAGAAAAAAGTGACAGAAAAATGCTCTGGGCAGCCTAAAAACAGTGAGCAATTAACTAGCAGAAGTTGAATGATTTCACAGCTGTAGATCGATCACTTCATTAAGTGTTTATGCTGAGTTAATCCCTGCCTAATCTCGCTCTAACAGCAGCTGCATCCTCTCCCTACACTGATCAGAGCAGAGTGACGTGCGGCGCTACATGACTCCAGCTGAAATAGAGGCTGGGTCACATGCTGCACTGGCCAATCACAGCCATGCCAATAGTAGGCATGGCTGTGATGGCCTCTTGGGGCAAGTAGTATGACGCTTGTTGATTGGCTGCTTTGCAGCCTTTCAAAAAGCGCCAGGAAAGCGCCGAACACCGAACCCAAACTTTTACGTAAATGTTCGGGTCCGTGTCACAGACATCCCAAAATTCGGTATGAACCCGAACTATACCTGCTGCTGATCTGACCATCTAAAAAATTAGGAGTGAGGGTCTGCTGCTGAGTTGACCATCTAAAAAATTTGGGGTGAGGGTCTGCTGCTGTGCCGACCCTCTAAAACATTAGGGGTGAGGGCCTGCTTCTAAGCTGACCATCTAAAACATTAGGGGGAGGCTCTGCTACTGATCTGACCATCTAAAACATTAGGGGTGAGGGTCTGCTGCTGAGCTGACCATCTAAAACATTAGGGGAGAGGCTCTGCTGCTGATCTGACCATCTAAAAAATTAGGGGTGAGGGTCTGCTGCTGAGCTGACCTAAAACATTACGGGTGAGGGTCTGCTGCTGAGCTGATCATCTAAAACATTAGAGGCGAGGGCCTGCTGCTGATCTGACTTTCTAAAACATTAGGGGTGAGGGTCTGCTGCTGAGCTGACCATCTAAAACATTAGGGGTGAGGGTCTGTTGCTGAGCTGACACTCTAAAACATTATGGGTGAGGGCCTGCTGGTGACCCTCTAAAACATTAGGGGTGAGGGTCTGCTGCTGAGCTGACCATCGAAAACATTAGGGGAGAGGCTCTGCTGCTGATCTGACCATCTAAAACATTAGGGGTAATGGTCTGCAGCTCAGCTGACCATCTAAAACACTGGGGGGAGAGGCTCTGCTGCTAATTTGACCATCTAAAAAATTAGGGGCGAGGGTCTGCTGCTGAGCTGACCATCTAAAAAATTAGCCGTAAGGGTCTGCTGCTGATCTGACCATCTAAAACAATAGGGGTGAGGGCCTGCTGCTGATCTGACCATCTAAAAAATTAGGGCTGAGGGTCTGCTGCTGAGCTGACATCTAAAAAATTTGGGATGAGGGCCTGACATCTAAAAAATTTGGGGTGAGGGTCTGCTGCTGATCTGACCTTCTAAAACATTAGGGGTGAGGGTCTGCTGCTGAGCTGACCATCTAAAACATTAGAGGTGAGGGCCTGCTGCTGATCTGACCATCTAAAAAATTAGGGGCGAGGGTCTGCTGCTGAGCTGACCATCTAAAAAATTAGCCGTAAGGGTCTGCTGCTGATCTGACCATCTAAAACAATAGGGGTGAGGGTCTGATGCTGATCTGACCATCTAAAACATTAGGGATGAGGGTCTGCTGCTGAGCTGACCATCTACAACACTAGGGGCTAGGGTCTGCTGCTGATATGACCATCTAAAACATTAGGAGTGAGGGTCTGATGCTGAGTTGACCATCTAAAAAGTTAGGGGTGAGGGTCTGCTGCTGATCTGAGCTTCTAAAACATTAGGGGTAAGGGTCTGCTGCTGATCTGACCATCTAAAACATTATGGGCAAGGGCCTGCTGGTGATCCTCTAAAAACATTAGGGGTGAGGGTCTGCTGCTGAGCTGACCCTCTAAAACAGGCATCCTCTAACTGCGGCACTCCAGCTGTTGTAAAACTACAACTCCCACAAAGCCCTGCTGTAGGCTGCTACCTGTAGGCTGTTCGGGCATGCTGGGAGTTGTAGTTTTGCAACAGCTGGAGGGCTGCAGTTTGAGGATGCCTGCTCTAAAACATTAGGAGCAAGGGAAGGCTAATAATCATGTTGATATGATGGAGGAGGACAACGAGGAAAGGAAGATTGAACCATACTCCCTTTTTTTGTGGTGGAAGGGGTGCATGGGAATACAGTGTATTCAAAACACTATAAAAGCAACATTTTCTGTAAGGTACCTTTATGTTCAGCCGCTTTCCTCTGGTGGATTGGAGAAGTCAGGGGCAATCCAGGCCTTGTTAATTTTGATAAGAGTCAACCTGTCAGCATTTTTAGTTGACAGGCAGATGCGCTTATCAGTTATTATGCCCCCAGCAGCACTAAATACCCACTCTGACAAAACTCTGGCGGTAGGGCAGGCCAGCACCTCCAAGGCGTAGAGCGCCAGTTCATGCCAAGTGTCCAGCTTGGACACCCAATAGTTGTAAGGCACAGATTGATCACTGAGGACACTGACAGGGTCTTCTACATACTCCTTCACCATCTTCCAAAACCTTTCCCTCCTTGTGACACTCGGCCGCGCATCAGTTCTTGTGGGGTGTCATGAAACTGTCCCAGGCCTTGGAGAGTATTGCCCTGCCTCTGTGTTCCCTTCAGTTGCCCAAGGAACTACGTACTCTGACGCTATTGTTGTCAGCTGGAAATAATTTTTTGAGCAGTTTTTCCACAAGGAGCTTCTGGTATTGCACCATTTTGCGAGTTCTCTCCACCATGGGAATGAGAGAAGTTCTCTTTGAAGCAGGGGTGAAGAAGGGTGAACAACCAGTAATTGTTTTTGGCCAAAATGCGTATAATGTGAGGGTCACAGGAAAGGCAGCATACCATAAAGTCAGCCATGTGTGCCAGAGTCTCAACAGATAAGACTTCACTGTCCTCATCAGGAGGATGACTCTCAATCTCCTCATCTTCTTCCTCCTCTGAACAGGTGTTGCCAGACCGGAAGCAGCTGTAGGTGACTTTCATAAATGGGCAAACACCTGGTGCACCTTCACCAGTACCAATGTAGTAGAGTTAACACTCATGCTTTCAGATTTTTCTGAGATGTGTTATCTAAACTAAGCAAACACCTTCAATTGCTTTTCAATTGCTTTTGTTTCAAGATAACACAATGATTTAAGAAATTTGAGTTAAGAGTTTGAGTGCTAACCCTGCTACATCTGTAGCTCAGGCAAATTGGGGTAGGTTTTGAAAAACAGCTGAATCACTAAGTTGAACATGTGGGCTAGGCATGGGATGTGTGGGATCTTCCCGAGGTCCAAAGCCGCCACCAAGTTACGGCCATTATCAGACACAACCATGCCTGGTTGTAGGTTGAGTGGCGAGAGCCGCAGCTTAGTCTGGTCCCTTATACCCTGCCACAGCTCTGCGGCGGTGTGCTGTTTGTCACCTAAGCAAATTAGTTTCAGCATGGCCTGTTGTCGCTTGCCCACTGCAGTGCTACAATGATTCCAACTACTGACTAATGGCTGACTGGTGCTGCAAGATGAGAATTCAGAGGTGGAAGTGGAGGACGGAGGTGGAGGAGGAGAAGAGGGGGTTGCAGCCACTAATCTAGATGGTGGCAGAAATCCTGATGGAAGTAGGGCCCGCAATCCTTGCGTCATTGGCACCTGTGCCATCCCAGGGTTCGACTCACTACTGGCCTCCACAACGTTCCCCCAGTGTGCCATCAGGTAAATGTAGCGTCCCTGGACAAAAGCACTTTCCATGTGTCAGTCGTTAAGTGGACCTTCCCAAAAACTGCGTTGGTCAGGGCATGGGTGATGTTATGGGACACATGCTGGTGTAAGGCGGGGACGGCACACCGGGAAAAATAGTGGCAGCTGGGGTGAGTAACGATGGACCGCCACCGGAAAGCCTCAGTGTCCACAAGTCTAAATGGCAACATTTTCAGGACCAGTAATTTGGCAAGGTGCACATTTTTATGATTTTAAAAAAAAAAATTTGCGCAGTAAATAAAAACACAGTTAAAAGGCATAACAGGCTGGTGGTGCGTGGTCAGCAGAGCATTACATAAAATGTTAGGGCAAATAACATGAAAAATCTGCAAGACATTTAATACACCGTACTATATTGCCAGCAGGTATAAACACATGTGATGCGGTTAAAGAAAAACACTGCAGGTGTCCAACATTATATATGTGGAAACCACATGCAGTGTTCAAAACATGTGCATTTAAAGATATATACAGGGAGTGCAAAATTATTAGGCAAATGAGTATTTTGACCACATCATCCTCTTTATGCATGTTGTCTTACTCCAAGCTGTATAGGCTCGAAAGCCTACTACCAATTAAGCATATTAGGTGATGTGCATCTCTGTAATGAGAAAGCGTGTGGTCTAATGACATCAACACCCTATATCAGGTGTGCATAATTATTAGGCAACTTCCTTTCCTTTGGCAAAATGGGTCAAAAGAAGGACTTGACAGGCTCAGAAAAGTCAAAAATAGTGAGATATCTTGCAGAGGGATGCAGCACTCTTAAAATTGCAAAGCTTCTGAAGCGTGATCATCGAACAATCAAGTGTTTCATTCAAAATAGTCAACAGGGTCGCAAGAAGCGTGTGGAAAAACCAAGGCGCAAAATAACTGCCCATGAACTGAGAAAAGTCAAGCGTGCAGCTGCCAAGATGCCACTTGCCACCAGTTTGGCCATATTTCAGAGCTGCAACATCACTGGAGTGCCAAAAAGCACAAGGTGTGCAATACTCAGAGACATGGCCAAGGTAAGAAAGGCTGAAAGACGACCACCACTGAACAAGACACACAAGCTGAAACGTCAAGACTGGGCCAAGAAATATCTCAAGACTGATTTTTCTAAGGTTTTATGGACTGATTAAATGAGTCTTGATGGGCCAGATGGATGGGCCCGTGGCTGGATTGGTAAAGGGCAGAGAGCTCCAGTCCGACTCAGACGCCAGCAAGGTGGAGGTGGAGTACTGGTTTGGGCTGGTATCATCAAAGATGAGCTTGTGGGGCCTTTTCGGGTTGAGGATGGAGTCAAGCTCAACTCCCAGTCCTACTGCCAGTTTCTGGAAGACACCTTCTTCAAGCAGTGGTACAGGAAGAAGTCTGCATCCTTCAAGAAAAACATGATTTTCATGCAGGACAAAGCTCCATCACACGCGTCCAAGTACTCCACAGCGTGGCTGGCAAGAAAGGGTAAAAAGAAGAAAATCTAATGACATGGCCTCCTTGTTCACCTGATCTGAACCCCATTGAGAACCTGTGGTCCATCATCAAATGTGAGATTTACAAGGAGGGAAAACAGTACACCTCTCTGAACAGTGTCTGGGAGGCTGTGGTTGCTGCTGCACGCAATGTTGATGGTGAACAGATCAAAACACTGACAGAATCCATGGATGGCAGGCTTTTGAGTGTCCTTGCAAAGAAAGGTGGCTATATTGGTCACTGATTTGTTTTTGTTTTGTTTTTGAATGTCAGAAATGTATATTTGTGAATGTTGAGATGTTATATTGGTTTCACTGGTAAAAATAAATAATTGAAATGGGTATATACTTGTTTTTTGTTAAGTTGCCTAATAATTATGCACAGTAATAGTCACCTGCACACACAGATATCCCCCTAAAATAGCTAAAACTAAAAACAAACTAAAAACTACTTCCAAAAATATTCAGCTTTGATATTAATGAGTTTTTTGGGTTCATTGAGAACATGGTTGTTGTTCAATAATAAAATTAATCCTCAAAAATACAACTTGCCTAATAATTCTGCACTCCCTGTATGCATCAACATGAGTTAACACCAATAACAATACCGTGAAGCTATGCTGAAAGTGTTAGTGCTGACCACACAACAGTCCACCCTGTATAACGTTTGCACATCCTAAATATCAGTGACATTCAGTTTAATTTTTTCGCCGCTGGTGACAGCGACATTATCTGTGCTACATCTCCTGTATAACATTCGCGCATCCTAAATATCAGTGACATTCAGTTTAATATTTTCGCCGCTGGTGACAGCGACATTACCTGCGCTACATCTCCTGTATAACGTTTGCGCATCCAAATTATCAGTGACATCCAGTTTAATTTTTTCGCCGCTGGTGACAGCGACATTATCTGCGCTACATCTCCTGTATAACATTCGCGCATCCTAAATATCAGTGACATTCAGTTTAATATTTTCGCCGCTGGTGACAGCGACATTACCTGCGCTACATCTCTTGTATAACGTTAGCCGCAGGTTACAACAGCGACATTACCTGAGTTGCATCACCTGTATAACGTTAGCCACTGGTGTATAACGTTTGCGCATCCTAAATATCTGTGATATTCAGTTTAATTTATTTGCGCATTCACATACAAAACCTGCGTTACTGTACGTGTGACATACTTGCAAGCATATATACCATTAAATATGCTCAAGGCGAGCAGTAATAGACGGGGAAGTGGCCGTGCTACTGATGGTGCAGGCAGAGGCTGTGGCCCTGGGTAAGGTGAAACTGTGCCTGCTGCCAGAGCACAAGAAACACACTCATCCACGATACCGAGTGTCATGTCCCAGTTTGCAGAGCAGTGCAGGACAACGCTCTCAAAGTCACACCAGTGCGACCAGGTGGTCGTTTGGATTGCAACAGATAATGCTTCCAGTTGGTTAAGCACCACCCTGTCTTCCACAAAGTCAGTCTCAGTAGCCAAGAGTCTGTTCAAACACAATCCTCACCCTGATCCTCCTTCCTCCCACCATGTAGAGTCTTGGCAAACAAGTGATCCTACACTCGGATATGCTGAGGAGCTCTTTTCATCGCCATTCCTTGAATTGGGCCTCTCGCCAAGCCCGCTTGAAGAGGGACATGAGGAGATCTTGTGCACTGATGCCCAAACTCTTGAGCATCCACAGTCAGGAAAAGATGACGGTGGTGAACGTCAATTAGTGATGGACGAACATTTTCCGGGATGATTTGCGAACGAGCGATCAAATGTTCGCCAATCACACGTTCGCGGCGGGCCCCATTCACTTTAACGGCAGGCGAACCTGAAAAGCCTTCAGGTCATATTTTCAGCCAGCAAACACTTACTAGAAGTACACAATAGTCCCACAACATGGACAGTGATATACTAGAGGGGGATCATCGACAAAAATTACCACTAAAAAATATATATTTTAATCAAGGGCCATTTTATGCGCCTTAAAGGGAAACTCTCAAAAATGTGCCCTGCTGGAGCCTAGAAAATGTTTATTTCCTATCGGTTTGATGTATACAAATGTGCAGCACTCCACGTTTTTGTATCCTGTAGAGTCCATTTAAAATAATGCATACAAAAACGTAATTTTTTTTCTACCATGGTATGATGTATGGTGAACGGACACCACTGTACGGCATCAGTATGAGTCATCTGTTAACGCATACATTTTTGGTATGCATTAAATAAATGGCAAAAATCGGATATGAACCCAGCCCTAGTGTCAGAATAAGCACCAGTACACAGAGGAGCAGCGTGGCGGAGGGGGAAGGCTGCCATGTATTGACAAAACACTACCTGGTCCTGGTGGTCAGAAATGAGGACTGAGCTTCCCAATGATCATTTTCTACTGGGAAATACGGTCCACAGTATAATACACTAGAATCTATATAATATAACAATATTAGCCCTACCCCGAATATTTATTATATAGAAATACGTCTATGTTAGGCATCTTTCTGACACAGATTGAGGCACAAAGGTCCTTAGCACCGCAATCTGCATATTTTTCCCGCTCCTGCCAGGTCTAAAAAAGGATGTCGTGGGCAGGGAAAGGGATACAGTTATGGCCATCCAGTTATTGGATACCACCGCCATACATTGACCGGATAATACCTCTGTACAGTGACTGGATAACACCGCCATACCGGATAAAAGGGTATAAGAGGGCACAGTATAGGGAATGACTAGGGGCACTGCCCAGGGTGTGGTAAGAGGGCACAATGCAGGGTATAAGGGGGCACAGTACTGAGTAAGGGGCACAGTACTGGGTGGGGGGACACAGTCACATGACCATGTGAAATTAGAAGGTCCTTATGTTGAATGTGGTTCATACGCCACCATAATGAGAGGCAGAGGAGGGAGACAGGGGTGTGATTATGTGGCTAGAGATAAAGAATTTAACTGTTAGTCAGTACAGGCCCCAAAAATTAGGCAGTAAGCCTTCACCTTACAGCAAAGAACTTTGAATTGTGTGGCTGGAGGTACATTAGGCAGTCACAGGATAAATATGTAACCCAAAAATTAGGTATTCACCTGACATAAAAGGCCTTTTATGCCACTGTATATACATAAGGAAAGGACCATTCTTTGTTCTGGGTGGTTTACCAGTGATTTATTTAACCAATCACTGGTAACAGGAGTCATCCCAGAAGATTGGAAATTAGCAAATGATGTGAATGTTCACAAGAAAGGTAGTAGGGAGAAATCAGGCAACTATAGGCCAGTAAGCCTGACATCAATAGTGGGGAAATAAATGGAAATCATACTAAAGAAGAGGATTGTGGAACATCTAAAATCCCATGGATTGAAATATGAAAAGCAGCTTGGGTTTACTTCAGGGAGATCATGTCAAATTAATCTATAGATTTTTTTGATTGGGTGACTAAAATAATAGATGGCGGAGGTGCAGTAGACATCGCTTATCTAGACTTTAGTAAGGCTTTTGATACTGCCCAACATAGAAGGCTTCTCAATAAAGTGCAGTCATTGGGCTTGGACTCCCATATTGTTGAATGGATTAAGCAGTGGCTGAGGGACAGACAACAGAAGGTTGTAGTCAATGGAGTATATTCAGACCAAGGTCTTGTTACCAGTGGGGTACCTCAGGGATCTGTTCTGGGACCCATATTGTTTAATATCTTCATCAGCGAAATTGCAGAAGGCCTCGATGGTAAGGTGTGTCTTTTTGCTGATGACACAAAAATTTGTAACAGGGCTGATGTTCCTGGAGGGATACACCAAATGGAAAATGATTTAGGAAAAGTAGAGGAATGGTCAAAAATCTGGCAACTAAAATTTTATGTTGATAAGTGCAAGATAATGCACCTAGGGGGTAAAAACAGTGATACAGTCCTCACCTTAGTATCTGAGGAAGGGGATTTAGGGGTCATTATTTCAGAAGACTTATAGGTAGCCAGACAATGTCATAGAGCAGCAGGAAATGCTAGCAAAATTCTTGGGTGTATAGGGAGAGGCATTTCCAGTAGAAAGAGGGAGGTGCTCATGCAGCTCTACAGATCACTAGTGAGACCTCATTTGGAGTATTGTGCTCAGTACTGGAGACCATATCTCCAGAAGGATATTGATACTTTTGAGAGAGTTCAGAGAAGATCTACTAAACTAGTACATGGATTGAAGGATAAAACTTACCAGGAAAGATTAAAGGACCTTAACATGTATAGCTTGGAAAAAAGACAAGACAGAAGGATATGATAGAAACTTTTAAATACATAAAGGGAATCAACAAGGTAAAAGAGGAGAGAATCTCCTCTTTTAAAAGAAGAAAAAGAAGAAAAAAGAAGAATATTAAAAGAAGAAAACCGCTACAAGAGGACATAGTTTTAAATTAAAGGGGAAAGGTTTAAAAGTAATATCAGGAAGTATTACTTTACTGAGAGAGTAGTGGATGCATGGAATAGCCTTCCTGCAGAAGTGGTAGCTGCAAATAAAAGTGAAGGAGTTTAAGCATGCATGGGATAGGCATAAGGCCATCCTTCATATAAGATAGGGCCAAGGGCTATTCATAGTATTCAGTATATTGGGCAGACTAGATGGGCCAAATGGTTCATATCTGCCGACACATTCTATGTTGCTATGTTTCTATGGTGGCGGATATGTTTGGACTGGCATGATGAAATTCAATTACCCGTGGTCAAGTGTTGAATTTCTCTGAGATCCTTTCCTTATTCATTTAAAAAAATGTGGGATAGTCCACACTGTCATGAGCTAGACGAGTGTGCTTATTGGTCATGATCCCCCCCTGCTGCTCTGAATGTCCTTTCGGAGAGGATACTCAACAAGGGGCAAGCCAAGAGTTCCATGGAAAATTGTGCCAGCTCTGGCCACAGGTCAAGCCTGCACACCCAGTAGTCAAGGGGTTCCTCGCTTCTCAGAGCGTCCACATCGGCGGTTAACTTGATGTAGTCGGACACCTGTCAGTCTAGGCGTTCCATGAGGCTGGATCCGGAGGGCGGCTGTCGATGGGTTGGCTGTAAGAATGATCTCATATCTAAAGTGACCAACACATCTTCAAACTGCCCTCTTTTTGCAGGCGCGGTAGAATTGGTACCTGCACCTGTTTTGCTGTGGGGGGAAAACATTCTTCTGCCAGTGCCCGCAACAGCAGAATGCAGCATCTCTCGTAGAAAGGCCTGTAAATGCTGCATTCTGACAGCCCTCTTTGATACTAGTAACATGTCCGCAATTTTGTGTTTGTACCGGGGGTCTAGGTACGTTGCCACCCAGTACAGGCCCTTGACCTTTATACTTTTTATGCGGGGGTCCCTCTTCAAACACGGGAGCATGAAGGTATTTGGCAACAAATCGTTCATGGCGTGTGCCATTTTGCCCTGTTTCAGCGTGCTCAGCAGATTGGCACACACTACTCTACCAACTGTCAAATTGAGCTGTGTTAGCCACTGATTGGTCTGTGACCGCAGAGCTGAAGGCAGTGCAGGACCGGTGTGGCACTTGACTTTCAGGCACAACAGCTGCAGCACAGCATGGCAACGTCACACCTGGCACGTTGAATAGTTTCTGGGGGGCATGGTGGGTGCAGCGGAAGAGGCGGTAGCAGTGGAAAAGGAGGAGTCATCCGAGGAGGAGACGGAGGATGGATGAGGAGGAGGAGGAGAAGAAGAGCCAGGCCTGCATGCAATCCATGGCGGTAACACTAAATCCACACGGGTGTCACAGGTTACATGCTTGACGGCCGTCAGAATGATCACCTAGTGGGCAGTAAAAGTTATGTAACTACCCTGCCTGTGTTTGCTGGACCACGTGTCTGTGGTAAGATGTATTTTGGCACCGACATTGTGTGCCAGAGATATATTAACTTACCGCTGAACGTGGCCATATAGTTCACGGATGCTCTTCTGGGAGAAATATTTCCTTCTGGGGACCAATGGCAGTAGTTGGTGGGCTAGCAGTTCCGACAAGCCAGCGGTCAGCCGTTGGGCAAAAGGATTATCCGGTGTCATCATTTTTTTACGCTTGAACATTTAGGCCTCGGAAGCCTGCCTTGTGCCGGATAAACGCAATGACAGCACGGTGGAAGGTGTAGTGGAGGACAAATGGGAGGAGAGAGGAGAAGGAGAAGAGGCAGGATGGAGAGCGCCGGGAGTGTGACTTTGTGGGTTCTGACGGCGTTGCTACCACTAGGCTCGATGATAGAAGGCCAGGTGCCTTCTTAAGGTGGTCGTCCCTAGGTGAGTGTTGGGTTTACCGTGACTTATGCATTGACAGCACAGGCTGCAGATGGCAACACTATTATCAGCAGCTGACACGTTAAAAAAAGCCCACACTGCGGAGCCATGTGTCAGCGTCCTGGGTGCGCAAGATGTGACCATGCATGGTGGATGGCTCGCTTCAGATACATTTTCAGGCTGCTTTTTGCCTCCTGTGCACTGCGAGTTCTGCCTGCTTCTCCTCCTTCTCCTCTCTATCTGCTTCTCCGTCTAACTCCCCTCCTCTTCCTCTCTTGTGGGCACCCACGTGACGTCCATCTACACATAATCATCGTCACCTTCATCACCACTGACATTAGAAATCTCGGAGTAGGCAGCAACAGCGGGGACCACCCTCCTTGGGCTGATCTAGGTACTTGTCGTCAGACCACTGGGTGGCAGCCGTTGCTACCTCCTCTTCCTCATCCGATGCTAAGAATGGCTGCTCAGTAAGGTGTGGGAATGGATGGGATAATAATTCCTCTGACTCGAGTGAAAGGGCTATGGTGGTGGTGGTGTCTTTGGGGGTGCACACAGCAGAGAGTAAGGAGGGTGCAGATACAGAGGATGAGGAGGGTGCAGAAACAGAAGTCTGAGTGAGCCACTCAACCAAATCTGGTGCGCCAGTTGAAATTATCGCACGTGCCTCCTACAACTTCCCACTTAGGCTCCGGCCTAGTGCACCTGCCCGACCCTACCATACCTGCAGAACGGTCTGCCTCTTCCTCTGCCTGTCATTTTCTAAATGACCCTCTTCCTAAGCCTAAGTAGAGAAGAGCAGTATTTGTGGAAGATGGTATATCACAGCTCTCAATCAGTATTTGGTGGAAAAAGGTGTATAGCAATAGCACCCCTAAATCTGTATTTTGTGGAAGAAGGTATATGGCACCCCTCAATCAGTATTTGGCAAAAACAGTATATAGCAGCCCTCAATCAGTATATTGTGGAAGCAGGTGTATCGCAGCCCTCAATCAGTATTTGATGGAAGAAGGTATATAGCAATAGTACCCTCTATCATTATTTTGTGAAAGAAGGTATATGGCACCCCTCAATCAATATTTGGCATAAACAGGTATATAGTACCCGTCAATAAGTATTTGGCAGACACAGGTATATGGCACCCCTCAATCAGTATTTTGTGAAAGCAGGTGTATCGCAGCCCTCAATCAGTATTTGGTGGCAGAAGGTATATAGCAATAGCACCCCTCAATCAGTATTTTGTGGAAAAAGGTATGCAGCGTCCCACTACATGTGTGTGGGCACTGCTTAGCACTTTTTACCTTAACAATTGTATTAGGCTTTATTATGTGACTTTGTACTAATTTATCAGCAAAATTCCTGTTACCGGGCAGATTACATGTAATTTATACATCCCACCACTAGATGGGGATGTCACTTAGGTTCTATATATACCTAGGTCAGGCCTAGTGAGAGGGTTGAGAATGGATGAGAGATTAGAGCAGATCTGAGTAGATCAGATCAGATTAGATGAGTGGGAGAGAATGCAGAGTGAAGACTCCACACCACAGATTAGTGAGTGGAGCCAACTTCGCTATGAGGTAGTAAAAAGGTGTGAGGCGCGAAAGAGCGTTTTCCTTCTGTGACCGGACTATACACTTGCATCCCTGACCAGTAGGAGAGAGCTTGCCTCCCTGGAATAGAAACAAGCTTCCTAATGATTCATCGGTGATAACAGCCATTATTGAGGGCCACAGACACCTTTGCGCATGGTGGAGGACTTATAGCTTCTGGCAGCCACACCATAATTCTGGGAAAAAGAGTAGCTACCTGTCCCAATATTCAGCTTGGAGGGAAAGGACAAGGTATAGGACTGAGCACATCAACAGGAATAAGGTACTCCCCAACCACAGCTCAAATCAAGCCTAAGATAGCCTAGGAACAGTGGATTTGCAGATTTACTCTAATACCAACAAGAGACTGTATTCTGTACTGCTGCAACCAAAGTCAACAAGAGTTGTACCTTACCACTGCCTACCTCATTATTACTACTATTGGTTGCACCACCATTAACGGTACTGGCGTCACAACAAAAACGATCAAGGGACTCAGCCGCAACAAGCACACTAAGTACCCCTAACATCAAGGGCACCTCAACCACCATCTTGGCTGATGCTTCCTTACCACAGAGCGTGCCCCGGAGGATTTTGTGCTGTCCACCTCAACACTGTGCTGCCAGCCCAGGGAGGATTTCTGCTAACCGTGAGTTAACTGATGAACTGTGTTTTATTACTTGACCCCTCATCGGTCCACCATGCACCTCACGTGTTGCCCCTGCGCTGCTGGCTGACTGCATATCTTTTCTTGGAGTCACGAACAGGATATTAACCCTTGCGCCATATTTGAGAGACTGTTGCATGTGAATAAGCCCCTTTGCTTTATTGAGAGACTTTTGCTTATTGTGTGCTGTTTTGGGCTTGGAAAGTGTGTGGAGGTGCTATACTTGTCCACAGCATAAAAATCGCAGTGTCAAAAGTGAGAAAATCCAACATTTGTGTGTCACTAAAACGGCTTGCTGTCAGTGAATAGACTGTTTATATGCATTCAAGATGGCTGTCGGCGCTCTTATTTGAAAAAAATACTGCACAATCACTGTGTACAAGTTAGCGACACCCCCTGAAGAGCGGGAAAATAATGTGCCGCCCATTTATGTAAAATTGCTTGGTCAAGCCCATCCTACCTTTACTGTTTTGTTTCTGAAGAGGCCAGCCATGTATGCAAACACAGCACTGCCTCCTGTGCCCTATGAAAAGTCCTGCTGCAGTGTGAAATGGGTGGAACTATGTGTGGAATATCAATGTGCCCACCTGTTAAATGTTGGGACAAAAGCACTGCCGCCTATGAATATTTTCATACCCAAAAGACTGCTCCATTATTGTGTGTCATCAACCCATCAAACCCAGTTGCAGTACTGACCAGTGTGGTTCTGAACGCCTGATTCTCTGAGACCGCCCCTCGTGTGGTGGATAATGGTTGTGCCGCTCCTGTTATTCAAACAGACCTGGGAGGCGGGCCTAGTACTCAGGAAGAGCGTGATGTGCGTGCGCACGTTAGAAGCTGTTGAGGGAAGTGTTGGATTTAAATATATATGTATATATGCCCTTACATATATGCATATATATTGGCCCTTTTGCATAGGCCGGCCAGGTGGTATGGGTGTTCCACCACATCCCAAAGATGCTCTATTGGGTTGAGATCTGGTGAATGTGGGGGCCATTTTAGTACAGTGAACTCATTGTCATGTTCAAGAAACCAATTTGAAATGATTTGAGCTTTGTGACATGGTGCATTATCCTGCTGGAAGTAGCCATCAGAGGATGGGTACATGGTGGTCATGAAGGGATATACATGGTCAGAAACAATGTTCAGGTAGCCCGTGGCATTTAAACGATGGCCAATTGGCACTAAGGGGCCTAAAGTGTGCCCAGAAAACATCCCCCAAACCATTACACCACCACCACCAGCCTGCACAGTGGTAACAAGGCATGATGGATACATGTTCTCATTCTGTTTACGCCAAGTTCGGACTCTACCATTTAAATGTCTCATAAGAAATCGACACTCATCAGACCAGGCAAACATTTTCCAGTCTTCAACGGTCCAATTTTGGTGAGCTTGTGCAAATTGTAGCCTCTTTTTCCTATTTGTAGTGGAGATGAGTGGTACCCGGTGGGGTCTTCTGCTGTTGTAGCCCATCTGCCTCAAGGTTGTGTGTGTTGTGGCTTCACAAATGCTTTGCTGCATACCTTGGTTGTAACGAGTGGCTATTTCAGTCAACGTTGCTCTTCTATCAGCTTGAATCAGTCGGCCCATTCTCCTCTGACCTCTAGCATCCACAAGGCATTTTCGCCCACAGGACTGCCGCATACTGGATGTTTTTCCCTTTTCACACCATTCTTTGTAAACCCTTGCTTAAATCACCTTTCTTTCCCATTCTGACATTCAGTTTGGAGTTCAGGAGATTGTCTTGACCAGGACCACAACCCTACATGCATTTAAGCAACTGCCATGTGATTGGTTGACTAGATAATCGCATTAATGAGAAATTGAACAGGTGTTCCTAATAATTCTTTAGGTGAGTGTATATAGATACTGATATGATCCCCAGGTTGTGTAATATATATATATATATCAGCCTAGTTTTGTTTAGGGATTGTTATGACGTAGGCGTGTGAGGTGCTATGTTGTGGCATCTGGGGGGATGCTCTCATTTACACCTTGGGCAGGAAGTCTTTTGATTCCTGAGCTAGCCTCAGGGGGAGGGCAACTGGCAGTTCAAGGGTTCCGTCACATTGTCACAACCAGACAGCTGAGAAGCTCTGACAGAAGCCTTTCAGAACCTCCTCCTTGAGTTTTCTTTGTTGTGGTGTTCAGTTCCTCATCTCGTTAGCCTCTCTCAGCTGTCATGTAGTTGGACTGATTGCTTCCCTTTAAATTCCTCCCCATAATGCATTACTGGGCGGCTTATACTTCTTCCTGGAGTGTGTGTGCATGCTGATCATATTTCCCAGTCTGCTACTAAGTTAAGTGCTGTACATTTATCTGTTATTTTGTGTTTGCTGGATCCCAGGTGACCCTGACTCACTCCATGTCTGGTGTAGGGAGCCAGTGGTCGTGTCCCCTCACTATTGTAGGGTGTTTAGGTGTTATATAGTCGAGGTACGTGGATATGCAACCATCCACCTTTGGGATTTTTGCATAGGCTGAGCAGCCAGGGAAAGTGCCAGGTCTTGTGCAGGGGTCTCCCTTTTGGTTCCTTAGCTTTGGATCCAGTGAGTCATATATGCTTGTTGCATTGTCTTGTTTCCTGTACACAGTCCGTGACATTATATGCATGTTGCATTGTCTTGTTTCCTGTACA
This sequence comes from Bufo gargarizans, assembly GCF_014858855.1. Lineage (NCBI taxonomy): Eukaryota > Metazoa > Chordata > Amphibia > Anura > Bufonidae > Bufo > Bufo gargarizans. The sequence goes on from NC_058088.1 coordinate 122,964,530, forward strand.
CCGTCCGTGACACACATGCCCACGATGATGTTATCACCATCCTGTTGAAGAGGGGGAGGTGGTTGATATTTGAATAAATATTGGTAAATAATATTCCCCCCTTGGCTACACAGCCTGCATGTAAATGAAGTGGTCGAGTTCACCCCTGCAGAGGGTACACGTGGACCCTATGCACAGCATTACATAGGCCAGGACAACCCACAGAGACCCAGGAGCTTGATCAGGACTCTGAGTCTGAGGAAGATCCAGAAAAGGAACTTTCTACCGCCCCCGTGCGGCCTGCTGCAAAATATCTGCCACCGAGTGCTACACAGAATCAATATGCCATTGGTTTTGCAGGAACCAATATTCTCTGGCAACCCGCCATTGTTACCAGAGACCCTGGCGTTAAACCTAAACCTCAAAGGGAAAGGGTTAGGAGAAGAAAGCCCGAGCCACAAAACCTCAGTACAGCTACAGAGGACTGTGCTATGTTATTTCAACAACTAGCTGTACAGTAGCAACAGGGATTTGCTATTCCACTCTTCAACACTGAAAAATCCCCCTGAGGAATTAAATCCTGTGACCCGGAGTGATCCTACCGTTGGGCTGGCTTGCAAAGTAAAAAAAGAACAGCCTCCTATCTTTGAAAAACGTGAAGCAGGAACTTAACTTGCCATCTACACCTAAACAGAGAACAATGGAGGGACAACCAGAAGGATCTTCCCTGATTCATGGGATTCTGGAAGCCCAATTCCGACGGATGTATCATCGTGTTCGGATCCCTACAATTAGGGCCTACAAAGTAGGCCGTTCAACAACCATTAATATGGAGCAGGAGCTGCCATTTGTTTGAGAAGGCTTCTCTTATTGTTTTGTTTTTGAGCCCCTCTCTATGTTTTTTTTGCAAGGACTCCATCCAGGATGTAAAGGGGGGAATATTATTCACCAATATTTATGCAAATATCAATAATTAATATTCATAAATAGGAGGGATCGTCTAGTGAAGACTCCGCCTATTTATACCTGTATAATAATTATACAATGCTTTCACTATACTTTGCCTTATGCTAATCACTAAACTAGCTGCATGCGCCTCACTGAACTAACTATCGCAAATAACCACATGTTACACAGATAGTTACAAATAAAACAGGTACAAGTATTTATTAATACCTACAGTACACTACACACGCAATACACTAACAATACAGTACTATAAATACAGCACTAAACTACACTACACGGTTCCCAAATTCCACCCACAAAGCTATCTAATACAGTACACACACACAAATATTACCAGCCCACCCCACCTGGTTCTAATCCTATCCCTAAGGCAACGGTGGCGCTGCAGGGGTGAATGCAGGCCACAGACACAGAAATACAGTCAGGGGTACAGCAGGGTGGAGCAGGGGAACAGGGTTGGCAAGGTAGGGGTATATGCAGGAATGGGGAGGGAGGTCAGGGGTTACACCAACAGGGGTTGATGCTGCTGGGCAGGGAAGGGGTAAATGTGGTTGGCACTGCAAGGGCAGCGATACAATGCCATGCCAGCAGGGGCGTAGCAATAGGTAGTGCAGAGGTAGCGGTCGCTACAGGGCCCAGGAGCCTGAAGGGGGCCCAAAGACCCTTGTGTCACCTAAGATACCTGTATTATAGAAAATGCAGGCTGGTCAAGTTACACTTCTGACTGGAGGGAAGGGGGGTTAGGTCAAGAATTAGGCATAGGGTGGCGTATCAATTTTTTCCTTAGGCAGCACGAAGGTTATGTGCTTCCCTGCCCCTGGCCAGAAAGCACTGATGGAAGGGGGCCCAAGCTGAACTATTGCACCAGGGCCCGTGAGCCATTAGCTACGCCCCTGCATGCCAGGGTATACTCAGCCATCTCCAGGGGCATATAGGCCTCTCTTCCTTCAAGGAGCTGTTCCCATGTGTCTCTGTGTGTAGTCCAGTTTCAAGCGAGAGCCTTTGTCCTGGCTAGGGCCAATATAAGCCCAAAAGCAGCCCACCTCCTCCTCTTCAACATGATGGTGATGACATCATCGTTGGCGTGTGACGGAATCCTTGAACTGTCAGTTGGACCCCCTGAGGCTAGCTCAGGAATCAAAAGACTTCCTTCCCAAGGTGTAAATGAGAGCATCACCCCAGATGCCACAATATAGCACCTCACATGCCTACGTCATAACAATCCCTAAACAAAACTAGGCTGATATACCTACAGTACAGACCAAAAGTTTGGACACACCTTCTCATTCAAAGAGTTTTCTTTATTTTCATGACTATCAAAATTGTAGATTCACACTGAAGGCATCAAAACTATGAATTAACACATGTGGAATTATATACATAACAAAAAAGTGTGAAATGACTTAACATATGTCATATTCTAGGTTTTTCTAAGTAGCCACCTTTTGCTTTGATTACTGCTTTGCACACTCTTGGCATTGTCTTGATGAGATTCAAGAGGTAGTCACCTGAAATGGTTTTCACTTCAAAGGTGTGCCCTGTCAGGTTTAATAAGTGGAATTTCTTGCCTTATAAATAAATGGGGTTGGGACCATCAGTTGCGTTGTGGAGAAGTCAGGTGGATACACAGCTGATAGTCCTACTGAATAGACTGTTAGATTTTGTATTATGGCAAGAAAAAAGCTAAGTAAAGAAAAACGAGTGGCCATCATTACTTTAAGAAATGAAGGTCAGTCAGTCCGAAAAATTGGGAAAACTTTGAAAGTGTCCCCAAGTGCAGTCACAAAAACCATCAAGCGCTACAAAGAAACTGGCTCACATGCGGACCGCCCCAGGAAAGTAAGACCAAGAGTCACCTCTGCTGCGGAGGATAAGTTCATCCGAGTCACCAGCCTCAGAAATCGCAGGTTAACAGCAGCTCAGATTAGAGACCAGGTCAATGCCACACAGAGTTCTAGCAGCAGACACATCTCTAGAACAACCGTTAAGAGGAGACTGTGTGAAACAGGCCTTCATGGTATAATATCTGCTAGGAAACCGCTGCTAAGGCAACAAACAGAAGAGACTTGTTTGGGCTAAAGAACACAAGGAATGGACATTAGACCAGTGGAAATCTGTGCTTTGGTCTGATGAATCCAAATTTGAGATCTTTGGTTCCAACCACCGTGTCTTTGTGCGACGCAGAAAAGGTGAACGGATGGACTCTACATGCCTGGTTCCCACCGTGAAGCATGGAGGAGGAGGTGTGATGGTGTGGGGGTGCTTTGCTGGTGACACTGTTGGGGATTTATTCAAAATTGAAGGCATACTGAACCAGCATGGCTACCACAGCATCTTGCAGCGGCATGCTATTCCATCCGGTTTGCGTTTAGTTGGACCATCATTTATTTTTCAACAGGACAATGACCCCAAACACACCTCCAGGCTGTTTAAGGGCTATTTGACCATGAAGGAGAGTGATGGGGTGCTGCGCCAGATGACCTGGCCTCCACAGTCACCGGACCTGAACCCAATCAAGATGGTTTGGGGTGAGCTGGACCGCAGAGTAAAGGCAAAAGGGCCAACAAGTGCTAAGCATCTCTGGGAACTCCTTCAAGACTGTTGGAAGACCATTTCAGGTGACTACCTCTTGAAGCTCATCAAGAGAATGCCAAGAGTGTGCAAAGCAGTAATCAAAGCAAAAGGTGGCTACTTTGAAGAACCTAGAATATGACATATTTTAAGTTGTTTTACACTTTTTTGTTATGTATATACACTTACCTAAAGAATTATTAGGAACACCTGTTCTATTTCTCATTAATGTGATTATCTAGTCAACCAATTATATGGCAGTTGCTTCAATGCATGTAGGGTTGTGGTCTTGGTCAAGACAATCTCCTGAACTCCAAACTGAATGTCAGAATGGGAAAGAAAGGTGGGCTACAACAGCAGAAGACCCCACCGGGTACCACTCATCTCCACTACAAATAGGAAAAAGAGGCTACAATTTGCACGAGATCACCAAAATTGGACCGTTGAAGACTGGAAAAATGTTGCCTGGTCTGATGAGTCTCGATTTCTGTTGAGACATTCAAATGGTAGAGTCCGAATTTGGCGTAAACAGAATGAGAACATGTATCCATCATGCCTTGTTACCACTGTGCAGGCTGGTGGTGGTGGTGTAATGGTGTGGGGGATGTTTTCTGGGCACACTTTAGGCCCCTTAGTGCCAATTGGTCATCGTTTAAATGCCACGGGCTACCTGAGCATTGTTTCTGACCATGTCCATCCCTTCATGACCACCATGTACCCATCCTCTGATGGCTACTTCCAGCAGGATAATGCACCATGTCACAAAGCTCGAATCATATCAAATTGGTTTCTTGAACATGACATTGAGTTCACTGTACTAAAATGGCCCCCACAGTCACCAGATCTCAACCCAATAGAGCATCTTTGGGATGTGGTGGAACGGGAGCTTAATGCCCTGGATGTGCATTCCTCAAATCTCCATCAACTGCAAGATGTATTCCTATCAATATGGGCCAACATTTCTAAAGAATGCTATCAGCACCTTGTTGAATCAATGCCACATAGAATTAAGGCAGTTCTGAAGGCAAAAGGGGGTCCAACACCGTATTAGTATGGTGTTCCTAATAATTCTTTAGGTGAGTGTAATTCCACGTGTCAATTCATAGTTTTGATGCCTTCAGTGTGAATCTACAATTTTCATAGTCAAGAAAATAAAGAAATCTCTTTGAATGAGAAGGTGTGTCCAAACTTTTGGTCTGCACTGAATATATATTACACAACCTGGGGATCATATCAGCATCTACATATATACCCACACAACCTTGGGGCACTTAGGTATACATTTATATACATACACACATCCTGGACAGATCCATGCAGTTGGCCCACATTTAGGTATATACATCCATATAGCTGTTTGGGGCTCATCTATAAGCATGTATATATACACAATATAATTCTGGGACATAAATGGGCAGTAATAGGCCCACCTGCATATGGATATATTATACATAGGGATGTATGCTGACAAGGGGGCATACATACATCTCTATGTATACACCCATACCACCTGGACTGGCCCATGCAAAAGGGACAATACATATGCATATATGTAAGGGCATATATACATATATATGGAAATCCAATACTTCCCTCAACACATTACTCCATCTGATTCCAAGAATTTTGCACTTTACCAGGGGCTGAGCGTGGGAAGGCCAGTGGGGCCAATGCCCCTGGCGCCAAGTTGTAGGGGACGCCAGGCAGTGGCGGATTATAATTGGGGCATTTGGGTCTGTAGCCCCGGGCCCGACATCGCTGGGGGGCCCAACGCCGACCCAAATGCCCAGCATGGGTACATGGGTGCACCCTTTAGGATGAGTGGTGCTATAGTCACATTTAATATAAACACTGTCCAGGATCTGTACTATTATTGGCCAAAGTGTTTGCATTCAATGTGACTATAACCCCCCTCATTCATAGGAAAACACCCATGTGCAGCAGTGCATGAGTGAATTTCTATGGATGAAGGGGCTTATAGTCACATTTAATATTAACACTGTCCAGGAATTGTGTAGTGTCCCACTAGGTAAAGGTGGGCACTACACAAAAGGGGTTAATGTGTCTTATTGCATTGAATGCCATGTGCATGTATTTCCCTGTGTTAACTGGGTGTCATGCCTGTCAGGGTGCAGTTTAGCCTCCCAGGCGTTAGAGGGAGCTAGAGAGCCCTAGTTATATATAGGACAGCCCAGACAGGGGAGGTGTAGTGTATTCCAGGGGACTAGAGGAGTCACCTAGTCAGCCTGAAGCTCCTGAGGCTAAGGATAGCTCAGTTGAGATACCTCAGTAGTAGGAGAGCACCTCCCTTCCAACAGACAAGACAGCCAGGAAAAGGAGGTATTGTAATCTAGTCAAGTGCCAATACTGGAGGAAGGATTATATACCAAGGATTAAAGCCAGCACTTAGGCATCCGGGCCTTAGGATCCAGCCAGCTAGAATAGCTGAGGGGATAGAGCAGTATTGTACTGCAGAGCATTAACTGTTTGCCCTCCAAGTATCTTGCAAGATTATACCTGCCATATTGTGAAGTAAACCTGCTGTGCACTTGTACTAGAAAGGACTGCATTATTTTCATCTACTGCAACTGCTTGTATAAAGTTGGACTGTTTCCATAAAGTAAAGCAACGTTTGGTTTACCAACTGCGTACTCTATTAATCCTCCTACAAACCGGTGTGCCACCGTTACAACACTGGCGTCACGATCCTTAAAGGGACCTTACCTAAGGCACTCAAAACACCTACAACATCCAGGGCACCCCACATACCATCAGGCCTGGTCCCTATCTACAGAGTGTGCCCCAGAGGAACTAGTTTCTGCCTCTCTTTCACTGTCGCATGCCTGCCCAGGGTTCTCCTCAGAAAAGTGAGTAACCCTCGATTGCCCATACCGTGACTTACATCCAGGTGCATATTATAAAGCAAAAAATACGGTATGTATTTTAAATTTGGCAACAAAAAAATAAATTTTGCTCCTAAATTTTTCAGTTTAGGAGCCAATGGCTCCTGGGTATTTTTGCAGTCCTGTGTAACACTACAGATAGCATAAGGTAAAAGGTTTCTCTGGGATTTATATATTGATGGACTATCCTCAGGATAGGTCATCAATATGAGACTGGTGGGGGTCCGACTCCTGGCACCCTGGCCAATAAGCTGTTTGAGGAGACCGTGATGTTCCAGTAAGCTCCGCAGCCTCTTTGTTCAGCAATGTCATTTGATAGCACTGTGCTTGGTATTGCAGCTCAGCCCCAACCACTCAGATGGAACTGAGCTGCACCTAGGCCAAGTAACAATGAATGTGATGTCATATGGCCTAGGAAGAGACTGTGGCGCTCACGAAGCACCACAGCCTCTTCACATAGAAAAAACAACTAAACTAAAATAGAGGGAGGGGCCCAAGTTGGGTAGAGAGCCCCGGGCCCATCATGCACTTAATCCGCCCCTGACACCAGGCAGAAGGCAGTATAATGAGGGTGATGGATGCCTATGGCTCTCTCCCATCCCCTCCGTTCTGCCTGGCCTAAAGCTTTAATAAGCTGTAGAGCGGCGCAGGAGATCGCGATTATATCACCGTGACCTCCTGCGCCGGGTCTCGCGAGATGACGCAAGGACACGACGCAGGAGGGCACGGTGATGTGTTCCTGACTGCCTGCGCCGGGGCGCTCAAGCAAAGACTACAAGAGGTGATGAAGAGAGGTGAGTATTATTTTTTATTTTTTTATGTAAGTACTGGGGTCCATACTGGGGACACTATGGAAGTGGGCAGAAGAGATACAAAGGAGGCCGGTATATTTAGAAAGAATGGGCACCGTTTTATATTATACAGAGGGGTCATGATATATTATACAGGGGGTCATTATATATTATAGTTATACAGTGGGGCCATAATATATAATAATTATACAAGGGAGCCATCATATATCATACATTATACATATGTATAATTCTAATATCTAATGACCCCCCTGTATAATTATGATATATTATGGCCCCACTGTATAACTATACAGGGGGGCCATTATATATAATAATTTTACAGGGGGGCATTATATATAATAATTATACAGGGGAGCCATTATATATTGGAATTATACAGAGGGCCCATTATTAATAGCCTCTCTGTATAATTATAATATATAATGGCCCCTATGTATAATATATAATAGCCCCTTTGTATAATTATTATTTATTATGGCCCCTCTGTATAATTATATAATATATAAGTATATAATATATAAGGCCCCCATTGTATATATTATATATAGTGACCCCTCTGTAATATTAGGATATATAATGGCCCCTTCTGTATTATTATTATTATTATTATTATTATTATTATTATTATTATTATTATATTTAATGGCCCCTCTGTATAATTATAATATATAATGGCCCCTATGTATAATATATAATAGCCCCTTTGTATAATTATTATTTATTATGGCCCCTCTTTATAACTATAATATATAATGCCCCCATTGTTTATATTATATATAGTGACCCCTCTGTAATATTAGGATATATAATGGCCCCCTTTGTATTATTATTATTATTATTATATATAATGGCCCCTCTGTATAATTATATATAGTGACCCCTCTGTAATATTAGGATATATAATGGCCCCCTTTGTATTATTATTATTATTATTATTATTATATATAATGGCCCCTCTGTATAATTATATATAATGACCCCTCTGTAATATTAGGATATATAATGGACCCTCTGTATAATTACTATATATAATGACCCCCATGTATTATTATAATATATAATGGCCCCCTCTGTATTATTTGGATATATTATGGCCCATTATATATCCTAATATTACGGAGGGGCCATTATATATAATAATAACTAATAATAATAAAACTCTGCAGAGATGTGATGCGGCTGAAAGAAGGTGTCATGGCGGTCTTATCTTTGAATGAAGACGCTGAGGAAAGTCTACATGACAGGAGATGTCACCGGATGAATGAGGTATGTGGTGCTGTACTCTACTGTATATTTTGTAGCGATGTATGTAATGTCCATCCACATATCTGTTTCACAGTAGGGTTGGGGGGTGGATTGAGAATATGGCCCACCCTGCAGAATCCTGGCCCCAGACTTCAGTTCACACTGTGCGTGTTCTGAATTCTGGGACCTTATACCCATCTACTACAAAATCTGTACTTAGAGAGTTACCACCATGTTATCTATGGTGTTATATAGGACTGCTACATTATCTGTAAAAGGGGCGTGTCCACGCGTTGGGAGGGGGGGTGCAATACATAGCTTGCCCCGGGTGCTGCACGTTACATGTGTGTTTTATCCTGTTTAACCCCTTCTTACCCCATTTTCAGGTTATCAAGGGACTTTGTTAATGTAACGTTTAAAGCATACTAACCAGAAAGACTTTTCTGTGCTTATCCTTTTACAACAACATTTTTGCACAAGTTTTATACATGTTTTATACCCCATTTTAGGTATGGATTTTACTGCCCTTATGTGAGATCATTCTTTCATAACCATTTTTGACCGTAACACATCTACCATGCAAATTAAAAACTGTCTGTGATATATTTTATATATTTGCCTAGAATGTATTTTTGTGCATAACCCTTCATTTACAGGAGGTTATTGAGGAGTCATGATAATACATTGCAATTTCTATATTCGCATGTGCATATTTGGTGGTGTGTATTTGGTGTATTTCAGGACACGGCTTAGAGATCCACAGCTTCAGACATTAACAACGTCGAGGTCGACTTACATTTTACCATGGGTGTATGCAGCATCCCACTAGATGTGTGTGGACACTGTTTAAAAGCACTTTTTACCTTAACAATTGTATTATGCTGTATAATGTGACTTTGTACTAATTTATCTGTAAAATCCCTGTTACGAGGCAGATTAGGTGTAATTTATACATCCCACCACTATATGGGGATGTCACTTAGGTTCTATATATACCTAGGTAAGGGCTAGTGAGATGGTTGAGAATGGATGAGAGATTAGAGCAGATCTGAGTAGATCAGATTAGATTAGTGGGAGAGAATGCAGAGTGAAGACTCCACACCGCAGATTAGTGAGTGGAGCCAACTTCGCTATGAGGTAGTAAAAGGGTGTGAGGCGCAGAAGAGCGTTTTCCTTCTGTGGCTGGACTATACACTTGCATCTCTGACCAGTAGGAGAGAGTTTGCCTCCCTGGAATAGAAACAAGCTTCCTAAAGATTCATCGGTGATAACAGCCATTATTGAGGGCCACAGACACCTTTGCGCATGGTGGAGGACTTATAGCTTCTGGAAGCCACACCATAATTCTGGGAAACAGAATAGCTACCTGTCCCAATATTCAGCTTGGATGGAAAGGACAAGGTATAGGACTGAGCACATCAACAGGAATAAGGTACTCCCCAACCACAGCTCAAATCAAGCCTAAGATATCCTAGGAATAGTGGATTTGCAGATTTACTCTAATACCAACAAGAGACTGTATTCTGTACTGCTGCAACCAAATTCAACAATAGTAAAAGTTGTGAGTTGTACCTTATCACTGCCTACCTTATTATTACTACTATTGGTTATACCACCATTAACGGTACTGGCGTCACAACAAAAACCATCAAGGGACTCAGCCGCAACAAGCACCCTAAGAACCCCTAACATCATGGGCACCTTAACCACCATCTTGGCTGATGCTTCCCTACCACAGACCGTTCCCCGGAGGATTTCGTGCTGTTCACCTCAAAACTGTGCTGCCAGCCCAGTGAGGCTTTCTGCTAACCGTGAGTTAACTGATAAACTGTGTTTTATTACTTGACCCCTTATCGGTCCACCGTGCACCTCATGTGTTGCCCCTGCGCTGCTGGCTGGCTGCAGGTATATAGCACCCCTCAACCACTATTTGCCAGTTGATCCACACGTTCATAGATACTCAAAAAGACTGGGAACGGTTTTTAGCCCACTTGCTCTTTGCTTATAGGGAAGTACCCCAAGAATCCATGGGATTCTCTCCTTCTGAATTATTGTTCGGGAGGAGAGTGAGGGGTCCCTTAAACCTTATCAGAGAACACTGGGAGGGAGGGGTAACTATGAATGGTACCTCTATTGTCCCATACGTGCTAGAGTTTAGAGAACGCTTGGAGGCTCTGACCCAGATGGTACGTACTAACCTCCAATCGGCCCAACAACGACAGCCTAGATGGTACGATAAGGGGGCTCAGGTCGGGCAGAAGGTGTTAATCCTACGGCCAGTCCCTAATGACAAGCTGCAGGCCTCCTGGCAGGGCCCATACAAGGTGGTGGAGCAAATCTGCGATACCACCTATGCGATCGGCCCGTGCGCTGGAGCAGGGGGCAGACGCATGCTCCATGTGAACATGCTGAAGCCATACTACGAGTGGCATAGAAGAGATGACCGCTATTTGCGCCTTTGCCACAGAGAACTTTGACAATTTACCTTTCCCAGACCTCCTAGAGAAAGAGGGCCAGAAAGAGGACCTGGAAGAGGTTCAGTTAGGCGAATGGCTGAGTCCCCAGGAAATAGCACAGGCTCTTAGTCTAATAAGGGAAAATGGAACCACCTATTCTAATCTCCCCAAGTACACCCGGTTAGCCAACCACAGAGTAGAAACACCAGGGCAGACCCCCTCCGCTAACTTCCTTACCACCTACCTGAATCCGTAAAGGATAATATGCTCAAGGAAATTGAAGAAATGCTACAGCTAGGAGTCATAGAGCGCTCTGAAAGCCCTTGGGCCTCCCCAGTAGTTCTGGTGCCGAAGCAGGATGGGGCTACCCTCTTCTGCGTAGACTACCAGGAGCTTAATGATAAGACCGTATCCGATGCCTACCCTATGCCCTAGATAGACGAGCTCCTAGACAAAATGGCCAGGGGCCAATACCTCACCACAATAGATCTTTGTAAGGGGTATTGGCAGATTCACCTAGCCGAAGACGCCATCCCTAAGTCAGCATTTGTTAACCCATTTGGCCTGTACCAGTTTAAGGTCATGCCTTTCGGGATGAAAAACGCTCCTGATACTTTTCCGAGGATGGTGGATCGGCTATTGGATGGGTTCCAGGAGTACCCTTGTGCCTATCTAGATGATATAGCGATCTTCAGCCACTCCTGGACTGAACACCTGACCCACATAGGAGCCGTACTAGATAGTATTAGGGAGGCTGTATTAACTCTGAAGCCCAGAAAGTGCCATATAGGGATGGCAGAAGTCCAATACCTAGGACACCGGGTAGGGAGCGGCCAACAAAAACCCGAACCGGCTAAGGTAAAGGCTCTAGCCAAATGGCCAACCCCTCGTACCAGAACTCAAGTACTGGCATTCCTAGGGACCGCAGGATACTACCATAAATTTGTACCCGACAACAGTACCCTGGCCAAACCCCTCACCAATTTGACCCGCAAGAGTCTCACTAAGATAGTAGTCTGGACCCCAGAGTGTGAGCAGGCATTCTAGCAACTAAAAATGGTTCTTGTAAATTCACCTGTACTTGCTGCACCTGATCCAACTAAATGCTTTCTCATCAATACAGACGCTTCTATGTTTGGATTGGGGGCAGTACTGAGTCAAGTCGGAGCAGATGGCGGCGAGCATCCAGTGGCTTACTTAAGCAGTGCTCTGTTGGATCTGGTTATCTCTAATGATGCAGAGCTTGTTGGAAATTTTACTGTTCGAGAAACACTAGATAATAGTGACCACAATATAATTATATCCCCCCTAAACTATAAGAAGCAAACTCTGTCAGGCAGAGCAAAGACACTAAATTTCAAAAAGGATAATTTCGCTGGGATGAGGGCAGTATTTCAGGGCATAGACTGAGTGCAGCTACTGTCACATAATAATACTGTGAATAAATGGGAGAGCTTTAAATCCACATTGAGTAATTGCACTAAAAAATGTATTCCTTAGTTAACAAGTATAAACGGCTAAAATTAAACCCCCCATTGCTTACAGCTACTGTAAAAATGACAATGAAAGACAAAAAAGGGCATTTAAAAAATGCAAATCTGAGGGGTCAGTTGGAGCGTTTGAAGATTACAAAGGGCTTAATAAAATCTGTAAAAAGAAGATAAAATTAACAAAAATACAAAACAAACAGCAGGTAGCAAAAGAGAGCAAAACAAGTCCCCAAAAATTATTTAAATATATAAATGCTAAAAACCTAGGTCTGAGCAGGTAGGCCTGCTAAATAATGGTAAAGGGGCGGGGGTAGTCACTGAAGATAAGGAAAATGCAGAGTTCCTAAATAGATTTTTTAGCTCTGTATATACCAAAGAAGAGAAAGGAGCTGATATCTGTGGTGCTGTGGTTGTTAGTACATCCAGTGATATACTCAATTGGCTAACTGTAGACATGGTCCAAGAGAAGTTAAATAGAGTAAATGTGAACAAAACTCTGGGTCCAGATGGATTACACCCAAGAGTGCTTAAAGAGCTCAGTTCAGTCCTTGCTATGCCACTGTTTATAATTTCTAAAGATTCTCTAGGTACTGGTACAGTGTCAAGTGATTGGTGCAAGGCAAACATGGTGCCCATATTTAAAAATGGATCTAGGTCCTTCACAGGGAATTATAGACCAGTTAGTTTGACTTCTGTTGTGGGAAAAAGGAATCTTAAGGGACTACGTATATACAGGAGTATGTGACTTTAAATAATATTATAAGTTATAACAAACATGGGTTTACCAAGGACAGAAGTTGTCAGACCAACCTGATTTGCTTTTATGAGGAGGTGAGTAGTAGCCTGAACAGAGGGGCGGCTGTGGATGCAGTGTTTATGGATTTTGCAAAGGCTTTTGATACTGTCCCTCATAGACGTTTAATAATTAAAGTAAGGTCTATAGGCTTGGAAAGTAAAGTTTGTAATTGGATTGAAAACTGGTTGAAGGACCGTGTCCAGATTGTTGTGGTCAAAGATTCCTATTCAGAATGGTCCTGGGTTATAAGTGGTCCAAGGTTTATTGCTGGGCCCTTTATTATTTAATTTATTTATTAATGATATTGAGGACGAGATTAATAGCACCATTTCTATTTTTGCAGATGACACTAAGCTATGCAGAACTGTACAGTCTATAGAAGATGTCCATATACTACAAGCTGACTTGAACACTCTGAGTGATTGGGCATCAACTTGGCAAATGAGGTTCAATGTGGACAAATATAAAGTAATGCATTTTGGTAGTAATAATCTCTGTACTTCATATGTCCTAGGTGATGTAACACTGGGAGAGTCACTTATAGAGAAAGATTTGGGTGTCCTTGTGGTGTGGATGGTAAATTAAATTACAGCATACAATTAGTGTTGATCGAGCACCAAAGTGCTTGGGTCGAACAACTCGGGATGCTCGGGTGCTCTACCGAGAACCTGAGCACAATGGAAGTCAAAGGGAGAACCCGAGCATTTAGCCAGGCACCCCCTGCTCTGAAAAGAGAAGGGTTTCTGGTTCATGGGAAAAGGTCAGAAATTGAAGGAAACACCACCAAAATAGTTTGGGAACACCATGGGGAGGATGTCTGGATGAATCTTGGACTCCAGGGTCGCTGCTGGAAAAAAGAATTACAAAGAAGAGGCACTCAACTTGTATATCAGATAAAGGAGGGCCTTATTCACATTGTGGTACAATTGTTCAGGTAGTGGGACTCCTACACTCACAAAGCCTATGCACTAAGTGAAAGAGCTGACAAAAATTGCAAGGAACCGGCACTCCAAAACACCCTTTGTTACACATAAAGGAGGGCATCATACACAACCTTGAAAAATTTTGATTGATGGCCTACTGCATTAGGAGCAAAGGCCTGCTGGTGACCCTCTAAAACATTACGGGTGAGGGCCTGCTGCTGATCTGAGCATCGAATAGATTGTAGGTGAGGGCCTGCCTGTGACCTAACCCTCTAAAACTTTATATGCAAGGGCCTGCAGGTGTGCAGGCCCTCTAAAAGATTGTAGGTGAGGGCCTGCTGGTGAGCTGACCCTCTAAAACATTACATGCGAGGGCCTGCAGGTGAGGTGACCCTCTAAACGATTGTAGGTGAGGGCCTGCTGGTGAGCTGACCCTCTAAAACATTATATGCGAGGGTCTGCAGGTTAGCTGACCCTCTAAAACATTATATGCGAGGGTCTGCAGGTGAGCTGACCCTCTACAACATTAGAAGCGAGGGCAGACTAATAAGCATGTTGATATGAATCTAAGAGGAGGAGGACAAGAAATGGAAGATTGAATCATATACCCTTTATTGTGGTAAAAAGGGGCAGAAAGGGAGAGAAGGCGCTCATAGGGTGAGTATGTCAGTTAGCAGTGCTCTTTTTTTTGGTGATGGTAGTGTGCTCACCTTTTTCGGTTGCACCATATTGGGTGCAACCGCAGTTAAGGTCAAACAAAAGGATAGTAGGTTGGTGCGGCCGAACTCGTCCAATGACCTGGGGTGAGAGCCAAGTCACCGGTCAGGTAAGTATTGGGTAGAAGATAAGCTAGACTAGGAAGGTCCAGCAGGCTTGTGGACGACAAAGGGCGCAGAGTCACAACCAGGCGTGATATTGATCTTGTTTTATTTGTAGACAACGCGTTTCGGGGTGCATAATCCCTTTCTCAAGTCTAAAAAAATATATATATATATATATATATATATATATATATAGGTATAAGAAAAAGAAATCGGCATAATATACATCTGTGAGCACAAATGGTGCATAATCCACTCCTAATTAGACGAGTCACTCAATAAATAAGCAAGGAAATAAAAAGGAAAATGCTAATCCATATGTACACAAAGAACATCAATAGTTAAATAAATTAAAAATACATTGATAATTCCCTGTTCAAATAATTAAAAATCAAATCTGTAATAAAAAAATACAATAAAAAAAAGCAGCATTGAGGGCAATAAGTAATTATTAGGCGGAGGAGAAGTGGG
This sequence comes from Bufo gargarizans, assembly GCF_014858855.1. Classification (NCBI taxonomy): domain Eukaryota; kingdom Metazoa; phylum Chordata; class Amphibia; order Anura; family Bufonidae; genus Bufo; species Bufo gargarizans. Next base: position 122,979,969 of record NC_058088.1, read on the forward strand.
GCTTGGAGCCACTAACGTAGGTGATGAAATCGTTAGGGTCGGTAGCACCTGTGCCATCCCAGGGTACGACTCGCTCCCTTCCCTGCCTCCACAACATTTACCCAGTGTGCCATCAGGGAAAGGTAGCATCCCTGGCCGAAAGCACTTGTCCATTAGTGTTGAGCGCGAATATTCGAAAAGCGAATTTTTTTCGCGAATATCGCAACTTCGCGATTTCGCGAATATTTCGAATATAGTGCTATATATTCGTAAAAACGAATATTCGTTTTTTCTTTTTTTTTTTTTTTTCCACAAAATTACAGTACACATATAATTGATTGTTTCCCAAAGGTCCAACAGCTCAGATCTTACTCACATTGCCTAGAAAGTGATTGAGGCGCGAATCTTCGTAAGGCGATTTTATTAGCGCACATGCGAATATCGGCACGTCCCAGAACAGAGGCACAGGGCTTTGCATTATATTAGTGATTGAATTGAGCTGCGAATCTTCGTGAGGTGATTTTATTAACGCAAATGCGAAAATCTACACTTGTCCCCAGAACAGAGAGGCAAAGGCCTGTGCATTCATATAGTATCGCACCATATTCGCGAATACGTAGAACTTCGTAAAATTCGATTTACGAATATTCGTATTTTTTATTTTACTTTCCACCTTACAGATGACATTGATCTGTACTCTGTCAACTACTGTCATCACCCCCCACTGTTTCTCGATTGATTCCCAAAAGTCCAAAAGCTCAGATCTTACTCACATTGCCTAGAAAGTGATTGAGGCGCGAATCTTTGTAAGGCGATTTTATTAGCGCACAGGCGAATATCGGCACTTGTCCCAGAAAAGAGGCAAAGGGCTTTGCATTCATACAGTATGAATGCAAAGCCCTTTGCCTCTGTTCTGGGGACAAGTGTAGATATTCGCCTGTGCGCTAATAAAATCGCCTTACAAAGATTCGCGCCTCAATCACTTTCTAGGCAATGTGAGTAAGATCTGAGCTTTTGGATTTTTGGGAATCAATCGAGAAACAGTGGGGGGTGATGACAGTAGTTGACAGAGTACAAATCAATGTCATCTGTAAGGTGGAAACTAAAATAAAAAATACGAATATTCGTAAATCGAATTTTACGAAGTTCGAAGTATTCGCGAATATGGTGCTATACTATATACATGCACAGGCCTTTGCCTCTCTGTTCTGGGGACAAGTGTAGATATTCGCATGTGCGCTAATAAAATCGCCTTACGAAGATTCGCAACTCAATTCAATCACTAATGTATGATTCATACATTAGTGATTGAATTGAGTTGCGAATCTTCGTAAGGCGATTTTATTAGCGCACATGCGAATATCTACACTTGTCCCCAGAACAGAGAGGCAAAGGCCTGTGCATGTATATAGTATAGCACCATATTCGCGAATACTTCGAACTTCGTAAAATTCGATTTACGAATATTCGTATTTTTTATTTTAGTTTCCACCTTACAGATTACATTGATCTGTACTCTGTCAACTACAGTCATCACCCCCCACTGTATCTCGATTGATTCACAAAAGTCCAAAAGCTCAGATCTTACTCACATTGCCTAGAAAGTGATTGAGGCGCGAATCTTTGTTAGGCGATTTTATTAGCGCACAGGCGAATATCAGCACTTGTCCCAGAACAGAGGCAAAGGGCTTTGCATTCTTACATTAGTGATTGAATTGAGTTGCGAATCTTCGTAAGGCGATTTCATTAGCGCACATGCGAATTTTGCATCTCATAATATGTATTATGCGATGCGAAAATTCGAATTATCGCATATGCGAAATAATAACGAATTCGAATATTCGCGAATATTTTACGAATATTCTTTCGAATATTCGCGAAATTTCGCGAATTCGAATATGGGACATGCCGCTCAACACTATTGTCCATGTGTCAGTGGTTAAGTGGACCTTCCCAGTAACTGTGTTGGTCAGCGCACGGGTGATGTTATGGGACACATGTTGGTGTAAGGCAGGTATGGCACACCTTGAAAAATAGTGGCGGCTGGGGACTGCATAGCGAGAGATGGCCTCCGACATCAGGCTACGGAAGGCCTCAGTGTCCACAAGCTTAAATGGCAAAATTTCCAGGGCCAGTCATTTGGAAAGTTGCATATTTTGTGCTATGGCCTGTGGGTGGGTGGCTGGGTATTTGCGCTTGCGTTCAAATGCCTGGGGTATGGACATTTGTATGCTGCGCTGGGACACAAAAGTGGATCTGGTCGCTGATGGTGCTTGCAAAGGTCCAGTTTTGGGGGGCAGGAGAATTGGCCAGCGCATAACACAGGGAAAGCGGAGGCAGTGGTGTGACCCACAGACACAGATTGTGGACCCAGGCATTCGGCCCACCTATTACGATGCTTTGATGCCTTGAGGTGGATCATGCAGAGGTGGTGAGGTTGCTAGTTTTCACGCCCCTGCTCATTTTTGTATGGCACAGGTTGCAAATTACAATTCTTTTGTCGTCTGCACTTTCCTCAAAAGAGCGCCAGACCGCGGCACACCTACCCTTCGGCAAGGGAGATTTCCGCAAGGGTGTGCTCCAGGGAACAGTTGCGGGCCTGTTTGGTGTGACCCACCTTCTCCCTTTTGCCACCCCACTGCCTCTTCAAGCCTATTTCGGTACTGTGGTGCTTCCTCCGCATCTGTACTGCTGTCCTCGCTCGGCTTGCTACCTTCCCAGGTTGGGTCAGTGACTTCATCATCCACCACCTCCTCTTCTACTTCCTCAATCTGCTCATCCTCCTGACTTGTTGACCTAACAACAACCTCAGTTATTGACAACTGTGTCTTGAGACACTTATTGCCGTTGACTTATTGGCAACTGTGTCTCATCATCATCATCCACCTCGTGAAGCACTAATTGCCGTTCACCACCGTCATCTTCTTGTGACTGTGGATGATTAAGAGTTTGGGAATCAGGGCGCAAGATCTCATGTCCCTCTTTAAGCGGGCTTGGCGAGAGGCCCAAATGAAGGAATGGCACTGAAAAGAACTCCTCGAAATATCCAAGTGTGGGATCACTTGTTTGGCAAGACTCTCCATGTTGGGAGGAAGGAGGATCAGGGTGATGGTTGTGTTGACCAGACTCTTGGCTACTGAGACTGGACTTGGTTGAAGACAGGGTGGTGCTTAACCGACTGGAAGCATTATCTGTTGCAATCCAACCGACCACCTGGTTGCAGTGGTCTGACTTCCAGAGCGTTGTCCTTGCAAACTGGGACATGAAGCTAGGTATCGTGGATGATTGTTTTTCATGTGCTTTGGCAGCCAGGCACAGTTTCAATGCGCCCAGGGCCATGGCCTCTGGATGCACCATCAGCATCACGGACACTTCCCTGTATCTTACTGCTCTCCTTCTTCTTATTAAATGTTATATATGCTTGAATGTATGTCACATGTACAGTAGCGTAGGATTTGTAAGTGTATGCACAAAAAAATTTAAAAAGGTATTTGGGATGCGAAAATGTTACACAGGAGAAATACCGCAGATAATGTCGCTGTGTCAGCAGTGGCTAATGTAAAATTACAGGGAATGTCACAGGTATTTGGGATGTGGAAACGTTACACAGGAGATGTAGCACAGATAATGTCAATGCTGTCACCAGTGGCTAATAAAAAATGATTAAAACTATTGCACACTATTTAGCGCAGGATTAGCTAAAAAGATATATTGCTGCCACACATAACAGTCCTTAAAAGGACTTTTGGGTCTGTAAAGTTTTAGCAATTTAGCAGAGGTTGCACTAAAAATATATATTGCTGCTGTCTACACACAACAATTTTCCTTAAAAGGACTTTTGGGTCTCTGACAAGTTTTTAAACTTACACGTTTTTTTTTTTTTTCACTCCCTACACTATCTTTCCCTTCTTCAACACAGCTCTCCCTGACTAACACTGAGCCGCACACGTGTTATATGGCACCCGATGACGCATTCTAGCCAGACAATCACTGTAATGCCAGTAACCAACATGGCTACGGCATTACAGTGAAGGGCAGTACTGTCACCACCAGACATCTGAGAAGCTCTGACAGACGTCCTTCAGAACCTCCTCCTTGAGGTTCCTTTAGTTTTGCTTTCATTTTCTCATCTCGTTAGCCTCTCTCAGCTGTCATGTAGTTGCACTGATTGCATCCCTTTAAATCCCTCCCCATACTGCATCACTTTGCGGTTTATATTACTTCCTGGAGTGTGTGCATGCTGATCCTACTACTGAGTCTTCTACAGATAAGTTTTGTTCGTTCATTTGTGTTTTCCTGTTTGCTGGATCCCAGGTGACCCTGACTCCCTCCGTATCAAGTGTAGGGAGCCGGTGGTCGTGTCCCCTCACTATTATAGGGTGTTCAGGTGTTATACAGTCGAGGTACGAGGATATGCGATCATCTACCACTGGGATTTTTGCATAGGCTGAGCAGTTAGGGAGAGAGCCAGGTCTGATGCAGGGCTCTCCCTTTTGTTCCTTAGTTTTGGATCCAGTCAGTCGGATCTTCATTTTGTGTCTTCTAGTTTTCTGTACACCTTCCGTGACATTATAAACCGCCAAAACCGTCTCAAGCATGGATCTGGTTTCACTTTTGACTGAACGCATGCAGGGTCTTTCATTGGAGGTAGCAGATCTCCGTAAGACTCTTTCTCAGTTTCAGGTGACCGGTTCAGCTTGCATTAATGGAGTTTGTTCTGAGCCTAAGATCTCGCTCCCGGATACGTTCTCCGGGGGTAGTGAGAATTTTGTTTGTTTTAGAGAGGCTTGCAAACTCCATTTTTGCCTACTTCCCCATTCCTCTGGTGATAAGGAGCGGAGGGTGGGGATCATCATCTCGCTGCTCAGGAATAACGCTCAGTCCTGGGCCTTTTCGCTGCCGGTGGGGGCACGGCCCCTCCATTCAGTGGATGAATTCTTTTTAGCCCTGGGTCAGATATATGATGATCCGGATCGTATTGCTCTGGCTGAGTCTAGACTACGTCTTTTATGTAAGGGTAAACAATCCGCAGAGATATACTGCTCAGAATTTCGGAGATGGGCAGCTGATACTGATTGGAATGATGGTGCACTCCGAAGTCAATTTTGCCATGGTCTTTCAGAGGGATTGAAAGATGCATTTTCCTTTCATGAGAGACCTACCTCCTTGGACTCTGCCATGTCTCGGGCCGTTCGTATTGACAGGCGTCTTAGAGAGAGAGGAGAGATCACTACTTCCTGTCATACTCTGTCCAAGGACAGTGCGGCGGTCTCATTCTGTGCACAGGGGTCTCAGTCACTCTCAATCCCTTCTGAGCAGGGGCCCATGCAGCTGGGTTTGCTTGCCTCTGACAATAGAGGATTCAGCTCTCATAGGAAGGTTTGTTTCTGTTGTGGAGGTATAAATCATTTGGCAAATGTTTGTCCCTCTAGGAGATTCAGGCAGTTTTTTGAGAGTAATAAAGAAACAAAAAGAAAAAATCTTCTAAAAATGTTCCATCTGTTACTATTGGCAAGGTTGATGCGGAAATTGAAGGTTTTCCGTTTGCTTGTAGTTCCCGTTTTGTCCTACCTGCCAGGGTGGCGCTAGAGAGCAAGAACATTTTTTGTGAGATTTTTGTAGATAGTGGAGCAGCTGTCAATCTCATTCATAGTCAATTTGCTATAACTCATGGTTTCCAGGTATGCACTTTGGAAAAGGATATACCTGTTTTTGCTATTGATTCCATTCCACTTTCTCAGAAATCGTTAAAGGGCATAGTTCACAATATCCGTTTGATTGTGAGTGATACTCATGTTGAGGATGTGTCAAGTTTCGTCCTAAGCGGGTTGCCTACTCCTCTAGTGTTGGTGTTACCCTGGCTCACTAAACATAACCCCACCATTGATTGGCAAGCGAGGCAAATAAATGGTTGGAGTGACTTTTGCAGAGAGAATTGCCTCATGACATCTGTTTCTGAGGTTTCTACTAAGACTGTACCATCTTTTCTCTCTGAATTTTCAGATGTGTTCTCTGAGAGTGGTGTTCAGGACTTGCCCCCGCACAGGGAGTACGATTGCCCTATTAATCTCACCCCAGGCGCCAAGCTGCCTAAATCTCGTTTATACAATCTCTCCCAACCTGAAAGGGTCGCTATGGGTGCTTATATCTCTGAGAGTCTGATAAAGGGACACATACGACCCTTGAAGTCACCTGTTGCCGCTGTTTTTTTCTTTGTTAAGAAAAAAGATGGTTCTTTAAGACCATGTCTGGATTACAATTCGCGACCCTTATCCGCTTCCTCTGATCCCGGACCTGTTTAACCAGATTGTTAGTTTTTTCCAAGTTGGATCTAAGAGGGGCATACAACCTGGTCAGGGTCAGAGAAGTAGACAAATGGAAGACGGCCTTCAATACCCCTGAGGGCCATTTTGAGAATTTGGTTATGCCTTTTGGTTTGATGAATGCTCCAGCCGTCTTTCAGCATTTTGTGAACAGCATTTTTTATCATTTAATGGGGATATTTGTATTAGTGTATCTAGATGACATTTTAATTTTTTTCTCCTGATTTCAAAACTCATAAGGAACACGTACGTCAGGTTTTGTTCATCCTGCGGGAGAATAAATTGTACGCTAAACTGGAAAAATGTGTGTTTGCGGTTCCAGAAATTCAATTTCTGGGGTTTCTTCTCTCCGCTTCTGGTTTTCGCATGGTCCCCGAGAAGGTCCGCGCTGTGCTTGAGTGGGAGCTTCCTGAGAATCATAAGGTGCTTATGCGTTTTTGGGGTTTTGCCAATTATTACAGGAAGTTTATTTTGAATTATTCCTCTGTTGTTAAACCACTCACTGATATGACTAGAAAGGGGGTAGATTTTTCCTCCCGGTCGGTAGAGGCGCGTAAGGCCTTTTCTAATATCAAGGAGAGTTTTGCTTCTGCTCCCATCTTGGTACAACCTGATATTTCTCTACCCTTCATAGTTGAGGTTGATGCTTCTGAGGTGGGTGTGGGTGCGGTCTTGTCTCAGGGTCCCTCTCCTGCCAAATGGCAACCGTCTGCCTTTTTCTCAAAGAAACTCTCCTCCGCAGAGAGAAATTACGATGTGGGAGATAGGGAGTTGTTGGCCATCAAGTTGGCTTTTGAGGAATGGCGCCATTGGCTAGAGGGAGCCAAACACCCTATTACCGTGTTTACTGACCATAAGAATCTGGCCTACTTGGAGTCAGCCAAGCGTCTGAACCCGAGACAGGCCAGATGGTCTTTGTTCTTTTCAAGGTTTCATTTTGTTGTCACGTTCCGCCCTGGGGTTAAGAATGTGAAGGCGGATGCCCTGTCACATTGTTTTCCGGGAGGTGGGAATTTTGAAGACCCGGGTCCCATTTTGGCTGAAGGTGTGGTGGTCTCTGCTCTTTATCCTGAATTGGAGGCAGAGGTTCAGGTAGCCCAGTCAGAGGCTCCTGATCTTTGTCCTCCTGGGAGGTTGTGCCTCTCGCTTTAAGACACAAGATTTTTAAGGAACACCACAATACTGTCCTTGCTGGGCACCCGGGGGCAAGAGCCACAGTGGATCTCATCGCTCGGAGATTCTGGTGGCCGGCGCTTCGTAAGTCGGTTGAGGGTTTTGTGGCAGCCTGCGAGACTTGCGCTCGTGCCAAAGTCCCTCATTCACGGCCATCAGGTCCTCTCCTTCCGTTACCCATTCCTTCCCGTCCTTGGACACATCTGTCCATGGACTTCATTACGGACCTGCCTCATTCCTCAGGGAAGACTGTGATTCTGGTGGTGGTGGACTGTTTTAACAAAATGGTGCATTTCATTCCTTTTCCTGGGTTGCCCAATGCTAAGACCCTGGCGCAGGCATTTAATGATCACATTGTCAAATTGCATGGTATTCCTTCAGACATAGTCTCTGATAGGGGCACACAGTTTGTTTCCAGATTCTGGAAGGCTTTCTGTTCTCGCTTGGGGGTTCGGTTGTCATTCTCTTCTGCTTTCCACCCGCAGTCGAATGGTCAGACAGAGCGCGTCAATCAGAATCTGGAGACATATCTGCGCTGTTTTGTGGCGGAGAATCAGGAGGATTGGTGTTCTTTTTTGTGCCTTGCTGAGTTTGCTTTAAATAACTGTCGTCAGGAGTCCTCTGATAAGTCACCATTTTTGGGTGCATATGGGTTTCATCCGCAGTTTGGGACACTCTCTGGAGAGGGGTCTTCTGGTTTACCTGATGAGGACAGATTCTCCTCGTCTTTGTCATCTATTTGGCAAAAGTTTCAGGATAATCTATAATCTAAAGAGCATGAGTGTGAGATATAAGCGTGTGGCGGATAAGAGACGTGTGCCTGGTCCGGACCTGAATGTTGGTGATCTGGTGTGGTTGTCTACTAAGAATATCAAATTGAAGGTTCCCTCCTGGAAGTTGGGTCCTAAGTATATTGGGCCTTACAAAATCTTGTCCGTCATCAATCCTGTTGCCTACCGTCTTGATCTTCCTCAGACTTGGAAGATCCATAATGTTTTTCATAAGTCCTTATTAAAACCTTATGTCCAACCCATTGTACCCTCGTCTTTGCCTCCTCCTCTGATTGTGGTTGATGGTAATCTTGAATTTCAGGTCTCTAGGATTGTGGATTCTCGTGTTGTCCGCGGTTGTCTCCAGTACCTCGTTCATTGGGAGGGTTATGGTCCTGAGGAGAGGATGTGGGTCCCAGTGACGGACATTAAGGCCACTCGTCTCATCAGGGCTTTCCATAGGTCCCATCCTGAGAAGGTGGGCTCTGAGTGTCCAGAGTCCACTCGTAGAAGGAGGGGTACTGTCACCACCAGACATCTGAGAAGCTCTGACAGACGTCCTTCAGAACCTCCTCCTTGAAGTTCCTTTTGTTTTGCTTTCATTTTCTCATCTCGTTAGCCTCTCTCAGCTGTCATGTAGTTGCACTGATTGCATCACTTTAAATCCCTCCCCATACTGCATCACTTTGTGGTTTATATTACTTCCTTGAGTGTGTGCATGCTGATCCTACTACTGAGTCTTCTACAGATAGGTTTTGTTCGTTCATTTGTGTTTTCCTGTTTGCTGGATCCCAGGTGACCCTAACTCCCTCCGTATCAAGTGTAGGGAGCCGGTGGTCGTGTCCCCTCACTATTATAGGGTGTTCAGGTGTTATACAGTCGAGGTACGAGGATATGCGATCATCTACCACTGGGATTTTTGCATAGGCTGAGCAGTTAGGGAGAGAGCCAGGTCTGATGCAGGGCTCTCCCTTTTGTTCCTTAGTTTTGGATCCAGTCAGTTAGATCTTCATTTTGTGTCTTCTAGTTTTCTGTACACCTTCCGTGACAAGTACTCACCTACATGATTATTGGCTGCCAAAAAACGTGCGGGGAGGAGACTCGAGCATTGCGCTCGAGCACATGCGGTATTCGTCCGAATACCGCCATGTGCCGAGCATCGAGATGCTCGAGCCGAACTGGTGTTTGACCGAGCATGCCCGATCAACACTACATACAATGTCAATCAGCTGCTTCTAAGGCCACCAGGATATTGTCATGCATTAAACGAGGCATGGACTCACAGGGCAGGGATGTAATATTACCATTTTACAAAGCGTTGGTGCGGCCTCATCTGGAATATGCAGTTCAGTTCTGGGCACCAGTCCATAGAAAGGATGATCTACAGCTGGAAAAAGTATAGATGAGAGCGACTAAAATGATAAGGGGCATGGAGGGTCTTAGTTATGAAGAAAGATTCAAATAATTTCATTAATTTGAGAAGAGATGTCTAAGGGGGGACATAATTAACCTATAGAAATATATAAATGGGCCATGCAAAAAATTTCGGTGAAAAACTGTTCCATTTAAAATGCACTCAAAAGACAAGGGTGCACTGCCTCCAATTGGAGAGGAAAAAGTTCAGTCTCTAAAGCTTCTTTACTGTAAGAACGGTGATGCTGTGGAATAGACTTCCTCAGGACGTGGTCATAGCAGAAACAGTGGACAGTTTTAAAAAGGGTTTAGATGAATTCTTAAAAGTAAACAACATTAACGCTTATGAAAACCTGTAGAACTATCCCTTTGTTGAACTCAATGTCTTTTTTCAACCGTCTTAACTATGTAACTATTTGTAACAGTAAAAAAAATTTACATAATGGGTATAGTCATATTCCAAAATGCCTGAATTGTGTGGTGAATGCCATAACAGAAAGGAAAAATCCACAATCCATAATTTTTGGTCACCTTATCCCCTCCATAAAACTGAATAAAATCAAAATATTGCTGTAATTGTGCTGACATTGTAAAAACAAGACACAAAACACTTTGATGGAATTTTTCCAATTTCACCCCATAAAGTTTTTTGTTTTTTTTCAATGCAAGCAATGCTAAAATAAACTAAGCCAATAAAAAATAAAATGTGCCCTGCAAAAAACATGCCCATATGTGGCTATGTGAACGGAAAATGAAAAAAATGATGCCTCTGGGATGGTGGGGAAGGAGAAATGAAATAAAAATAAATAAAATTAGGTCATATTCCTAAAGGGTTAAATATTGTGCTGTTTACTTTGCTTTGATTATGATCCTGGCTCTGTTTTTTTTCTGTGTGCTCTGAACAGTTCTGCAATTCTGTTGGGGCTATCTGTGTATTAACCTAGGGTAGAGTATGGATGAATCCTATGTCTATTGTTTAATCTTTAACTGTTTCTCATGGCTTTGACCCCTCAACTTGCTTCTGTTTTAACTCCTTTTCTGCTATTTAGGCCGATATTGACTCTCCTGGCTCAGATTCTGGCTTGTTTAATCCCTTAGGGACCAGGCTCATTTTCACCTTAAGGACCAGGCCATTTTTTGCAAATCTGACCAGTGTCACTTTATGTGGCGATAACTTTAAAACACTTTGACTTATCCAGACCATTCTGAGATAGTTTTTTCATCACATATTGTACTTCATGACACTGGTAAATGGAGTAAAAAAAAGCATTTTTATTTATAAAAAATACCAAATTTGCCAAAAATTTTGAAAAATTAGCAAATTTCCAAGTTTCAATTTCTCTACTTCTATAATACACAGTAATACCTAAAAAAAAGTTATTACTTTGCATTTACGATATGTCTACTTCATGTTTGGATCATTTTATTTTTTGGGGATGTTACAAGGCTTAGAAGTTTAGAAGCAAATCTTGAACTTTTTCAGAAATTTTCAAAAACCTACTTTTCAAGGACCAGTTCAGATCTGAAGTCACTTTGTGAGGCTTACATAATAGAAACCACCAAGAAATGACCCCATTCTATAAACTACACCCCTCAAGGTATTTAAAACTGATTTTACAAACTTTGTTAACCCTTTATGTGTTCCACAAGAATTAATGGAAAATAGAGATACAATTTCAAAATTTCACTTTTTTGGCAGATTTTCCATTTTAATATTTTTTTTCCAGTTACAAAGCAAGGGTTAACAGTCAAACAAAACTCAATATTTATGGCTCTGATTCTGTAGTTTACAGAAACACCCCATATGTGGTCGTACACCACTTTACGGGCACACGGCAGGGAGTAGAAGGAAAGGAATGCCATACGGTTTTGGAAGGCATATTTTGCTGGACTGGTTATTTGACTCCATGTCCCATTTGAAGCCCCCCTGATGCACGCTTAGAGTAGAAACTCCAAAAAAGTGACCCCATTTTAGAAACTACGGGATAGGGTTGCAGTTTTGTTGGTACTAGTTTAGGGTACATATGATTTTTGGTTGCTATATATTACACTTTTTGTGAGGCAAGGTAACAAGAAATAGATGTTTTGTCACCGTTTTAATTTTTTGTTATTTACAACATTCATCTGACAGGTTAGATCATGTGGTATTATTATAGACCAGGTTGTCATGGACGTGGCAATACCTAATATTTATACAATTATTTCATATTTGAAACAAAAAAAAAATCATCTTTTAGTGTCTCCATAGATTGAGAGCCATATTTTTTTTCATTTTTTGTGTGATTATTTTGGGTAGGGTATGATTTTTGCGATATGAGATGACGGTTTGATTGGCACTATTTTGGGGTGCGTATGACTTTTTGATCGCTTGCTATTTCACTTTTTGTGATGTAAGGTGACAAAAAATGGCTATTTTTGCACAGTTTTTTTTTTTTTACGGTGTTCACCTGAGGGATTAGGTCATGTGATATTTTTATAGAGCAAGTTATTACGGACGCAGCAATGCCTAATATGTATACTTTTTTAATTTACTTAAGTTTTACACAATAACAGCTTTTTTTTTTTAAATGATGTTTTAGTGTATATTTGGGGGGATTGTCTTAGATAGGGGCTCATTTTTTGCGGGATGAGGCGACGGTTAGATTGGTACTATTTTGGTGGGCATACGTCTTTTTGATCGCTTGCTGTTGTACTTTTTGTGATGTAAGGTGACAAAAAATGGTTTATTTAGAACAGTTATTAAGATGTTAAGTTATGTTATATGTTTAAACAGCCGGTCGATACAGACGCGTCGATACCTAATATCTCTTTTTTCCCCCCCTAATTTTTACCAATTTTTTTTAACTTTATTTGGGGAAAATGAAGTTTTTGTTTATTTTTACTTGAAATCTAATTTCTTGGGGGGAAAACTATATTTTTTCAACTTTTTTTCACTTTATTTTTTTTTGTCCTACTTTGGGACTTCAACTTTTTGGGGTCTAATCCCCTTTACAATGCATTCCAATACTTCTGTATTGGAATGCATTAGCTGTATGAGTAATACAGTGATTATTACTCATACAGGTTCCTGCTTGTGAGCTCTAGAGGGCTGGATCTCACAGGCTCGTCACCAGAAGGCAGCACCGATGCCTAAGGAAGGCATCACACTGCCTTCCATGCCATTGGGTCCCCCTTACAGCCGTATGGGTACCCGATGGCAACCTGTAAAAGCTGCAAACCGCAGGTCTAAATTGACCTGCGGTTTACGGCGATTGCCGACATGGGGGACCCCCCGCGCATTGTCCCCGGGTGCCTGCTCAATGATTTCTGCAGGCACCTTGTTCCGATCACCGCCGTACTGGTACGTTATGTGTCCTTAAGTACCGGGACATCATGCCGTACAGGTACGTCATGTGTCCACAACAAGCTAAACAGGTTGTCCGGTCCTAAAATCTAAATTCTTTTTATGTGCTCCTAATACCCCTCACCATGCATACATATGCCCCCAATAACAGTTTTTTATGTTTGAGCTTGCCTTCTTCCCTGGAAGACATCACATTATCCTGGCAGATCTGTTTACTTTCTCCCCTTCTTGTTTTGTTGAATACATAACTTTATTGCTACATAAGCCTGGCTGCACTGCACAGAGATGAGTCCTAGGCAGGACACGCCCCCCACTCTGCTCTGCCTACAGTAGCCACACCCACTACAACTCCTATGTCTATCTCATTACACCCAGACATCAATCTACTTCTCACTCAGTGTCTAAATCACTGACCGTCCACAGGTTCTTCCCTCACCATCTCCAGAGTGTACTAAACAGCTGGAAGCAGCAAGCACATCCAAACACATCTGTATCTAATCCTAACATGTATATGTGCCTGATACCCAGCCTGTTGTGTGTGATACTTCCTACTGAAGTGTGTATGTAATCCCATCTTCAATGATACCGCCTGCTAAGCTGTGTATCTAATCCCATTATGTATGATACAGCCTGCTGAGCTATGTATCTAATTCCATTTTGTATGATACAGCCTGCTGAGCTGTGTATCTAAATCCTTATGCACACTACTGCGAGACGCAGATCCGCTAAATAAGGATACTGTCCGTGTGCGACCAGCATATTTCTTTGCAGTCCTGCTGATTTCTATGGATTTCAGGTCTGCATTATGAGGACCAGAATAGGAGATGTTCTTTTTTTTGCAGAACTGACATACGGATGAGGAAAACACATGGGCTTCATCAGTGTGCTTTCCACATCTATATATTAGTACAGCAAAAGATAGAACATGTCTTATTCTGGTCCTCATAATGCAGATCTACTTTCGTTCTGCTACTTGGAGAAAGCTGAACGTATACGGTCCTGTGCATGAGGCCTAATTTTATCTTTTTTGGTCCTGACTGCTTAAGGGTTTATCTTGGGCCATTATGTGTGATACATGTGAGATAAGATCACGATCAGCCTGAAAAACATGTCCGTGTGTCGCCACATCTCCAGGCCGACCACTCTCTCCTGACCAAACTGACGATATCACATTAATGTATGATACAGCCAGTCTCTGATCTGGTCAGGGGAGCCGAGGTTGGCCTGGAAATTGTGGCTGACACATGCAGTGAGACATGGATTCCTGGGCCGATCACAGTAGTTTGCATGATCCCTATCACTCATACTGAGCTGCCATAGCAGTTACATCCACAGTGTCCCCATAACAGTGACATCTAGAGAACCTGCATAACAGTGACATCCACATATCCCACATAATAGTATCATCCACAGTGTCCCCATAACAGTGACATCCACAGGCCCCCATAACAGTGACCTCCACAGTGGCCCATAACAGTGGCATCTGCAATGCCACTGAGTGACATCCAGTGCCATCCACAGTGCCCCATGTGACATACAGTGTGCCATACACACTGCCCAATTGTACCATGAACAGTGCCCTAAATGACATCCACAGTGCCCCATGTGCCATCCAGTACCTCATGTGCTATCCAGTGCCCCATGTGCTATCCAGTGCCCCATGTGCCACCATGTGACACCAGTGCCCCTATGTGCCACCCAGTGTGCCCCATGTGTCATCCACTGTGCCTTATGTGCCATCCACAGTGCCCAATGTGCCATCTACATTGCCCCAATATGCCATCCACAGTTCCCCAGTGACATTTAGTGCCCCCATGTGCCATCTACATTGCCCCAATGTGCCATCCACAGTTCCCCAGTGACATTTAGTGCCCCCATGTGCCATCTACATTGCCCCAATGTGCCATCCACAGTTCCCCAGTGACATCTAGTGCCCCCATGTGCCATCAATAGTGCTCCCATTGACATCCACAGTGCCCAATTTGCCATCCAGTGCCACATGTGCCATCTACATTGCCCCCAATGTGCCATCCACAGTGCCCCAGTAACATCTAGTGCACCATGTGCCATCTACATTGCCCCAATGTGCCATCCACAGTTCCCCAGTGATATCCAGTGCCCCCATGTGCCATCAATAGTGCTCCCATTGCCCCCATTGCCATCAATTTTGCTGCATGTGCCATCCACAGTGCTCCAGTGACATCCAGTGCCCCCATGTGCCATCTACATTGCCCCAATGCCACCCACAGTGCTCTATTTGCCATCCACAGTGCCCCATGTGCCATAAATAGTGCTCCCATTGCCCCCATTGCCATCCATTTTGCTGCATGTGCCCTCCACAGTGGTCTAGTGACATCCAGTGCCCCCATGTGCCATCTACATTGCCCCAATGTGCCATCCACAGTCACCCCGTGACATTCAGTGCCCCCATGTGCAATCTACATCGCAGTTGCTCCCATTAACTTGCCAGTTCAGGTGGAATCCAAGGTAAGTCTTTCATATAGGTTTTGTGGAAAGTGAAAATTGTTTGTGACCCTCCAGGAGAGTTGCAAGTTATTTTTCCCTCTGAGACCTCACTCTTTAAGTACGGAATTGCAAAGGGTGAAGCTCATCATGTCTCTTCTTTAATGAGATCCACAAGCATGGGGCTACTCCTTGGATCCTAATGCCCATGAACTATTGTCTGTAGAGACTTTTTTCTTGATCTATCCTTTTATTTGACAAAGGCCGGTGGCAGAAGCAAATCTTCTCTCTCTTCTTCAGGGAAATCAATCTATTGCAGAATATTGTTCAGAATTTAGAAGAGGATCCATTATGTTATTATTCCAACATTCTGGGGGTCATTTATTATTCTGAAATACGCCTAAATTAAGCGTATTTCAGGCTCACATAGCGCACATCAACAGTTAGTTGCGCCGCTATCTGTGAATTTGACCTGCTCACGCCAGGTCTAAAATTGTGGGCAGGGAATGGGATGGGCTGGCAGTCATCATTTTCTACACCTGTTTTTGGCGTAGAAAATGGTCTAAATGCAATAAATCTAAGAAGCTGTCTTACATTTAGAACTGGTGCTGAATGTGTCAAATTTATGGAGTGCACCTTTTTATAACTCCTGCAGAACCACCACCAGTTATGGGCCTTTATTAAAAGCTGCGTCTAAAACGCCGGTCCTAATAAATGTGTTTGTCAGACCATTTGAAGGATCTTCTGGTTAACTTTCCACAGGCTACCACTAGGTGTTCACAAGAGCCAGCTGCAAGGCCAGTTGGACATGGCTGCTAGAGACCCAAGTTACGTCTGCAGAGTAAGGCTCCAGAAAATAGGTGCAAGTTCACAGGTAGCAGACCTATCAGTTCAGATGTCAAGTAGAAGGAAAGTTAAACAGGCCAGTGTCTGAGCCAGGAGAGTCAATAGCTGACAAGGGGTCAATACACATAAAAGTCCAACGGAAATGCAGCACTGTTCTGAGTACACAAACAAACAGAAGCCATGACAAAATCAAAGACAAAATAAACAGTCAATGCAAAACTTAACCCCTTCCGTACTGAGCCAGTTTTCACCTTCCTACCCAGGCCATTTTTTTGCAAATATCGCATTTAGTAACATAGTACATAAGGTCAAAAAAAGACATTTGTCCATCCAGTTCGGCCTGTTATCCTGCAAGTTGATCCAGAGGAAGGCAAAAAAAAGAACCCCTGTGAGGTAGAAGCCAATTTTCCCCACTTTAGGGGAATAAAAAATTCCTTCCCGACTCCAATCAGGCAATCAGAATAACTCCCTGGATCAACGGCCCCTCTCTAGTAGCTATAGCCTGTAATATTATTACGCCCCAGAAATACATCCAGGCCCCTCTTGAATTCCTTTTAGTGAACTCCCCATCACCACCTCCTCAGGCAGACAGTTCCATAGTCTCACTGCTCTTACCGTAAAGAATTCTCTTCTATGTTTGTGTACAAACCTTCTTTCCTCCAGACGCAGAGGATGTCCCCTCGTCACAGTCACAGTCCTGGGGATAAATAGATGATAGGGAGAGATCTCTGTACTGACCCCTGATATATTTATACATATTAATTAGATCTCCCCTCAGTCATCTTTTTTCTAAAGTGAATAACCCTAATTTTGATAATCTTTCAGGGTATTGTAGTTGACCCAATTTGTCACTTTATATGGTAATAATTTTGGAACACTTTTACTTATCCAAGCCATTCTGACATTTTTTTTCATAACACTTTGCACTTCCTGACCTCGTGGTGCTCGGCCTGCGGGGGACCCTATTGGAGTAGTGTGACAGGTCACCCATGTGCCTGGGGAGCCTATGGTTCTGACTCCTTTGCGGGCAGACGCGGTAGTGTGTCCGCATTGTCGCCGGAGGGGAAGACCGCCAGGGTCTCGGAGGCAGATTGACTGGACTGATGGCGGCACGCAGCGGCCGGTCCTGTCTTCAGTATGACCTGCGGGTTCCGTACCAGCGTCCGTGCCGACGCGATCGTGTAATCATGCTGGGCCGCTCGAGCATCCGCATGCACGCTCAAGAAGAGGTTCGCAAAAGGATACGCGGCCGAATGTACGCGCATCTTATTCGCTACGCCGGCCACTGACGGGGAAAATACATGTACATAAATGTTTGTAGCTTAGAGGGCAGGCATGGGTTAAGTGACTAAGGATCAGCCTACGCTGCACTAGTGTCAGGGATTAGGATCATTATATGACCTATGAGTAATAGACACATGGCACTTTGTGATTGGCTAGCAGGTACTTAAAAGGTGATCGACCTGGCTGGTCAGTGCCCACTTTTGTTTTGACAATCGAGGTGTATATTGCAGTTCATATTCTCCCAGACTTACCTGTGCATGACCTCTGCCTTCCTCAATTTATCTCTAGAGACTGCCTCTGGATACATCATCTTTGCTGAACAGTTTGTCTTGTGTATGACCTTGGATCGGACCCTGGAAATCCTGAGGTCTCATCCCTAGGTACTACGTTACACGGACTAATACTGTGCATAAGAACTTTGGCCTGGTCACTGGCTGTCCCCTTGGTATTTCCCTGCACAGGTTATTATTCGGGTTGGTTACCTGTATATGCTCACTGTTTGGACTGTACTACCGTTTATTTAATAAATCCACTATTGTTTAACCTCCGTCTGGTTGCTTAGGGTTCTGCACCATTACAATCTGCTTTTAACAGCAAGTGATACCTCATAAAATATTTATTACTTAACATTCCCCATTTTAAATGTCATTTTATGTTTTTAGAAGGCTTGGAATTTTAGAAATAATTCTTACATTTTTTAAGAAAATTTCCAAAACCCAGTTCAGTTATGAAGTCACTTTGTGGGGCTTACATAATAGAAACTACCCATAAATGACCCCATTTTAGAAACTACACCCTCAATTTATTCAAAACTGATTTTACAAACTTTGTTAACCCTTTAGGTACACCAGTAAAATTAAAGGAAAAAGGAGATGAAATTTCTACATTTTTTGTCAGATTTTACATGTTAATTCATTTTTTTTTCATAAGCACCTCAAGTGTTAACAGCAAAAAAAAATAAAAAATCTATATCTATTATCCTGATTCTACAGTTTGCAGAAACACCCCATATGTGGTGGTAAACTGCTGAAAGTGTACACGGCAGGGCGCAGAAGAAAAGGAGTGCCATATGGTTTTTGTAAGGCAGATTTTGCTGGACTGATTTTTAGACAGTCTCATTTGAAGTGTCCCTAAAGCACTTTACAGTAGAAACTCCCAAAAAGTGACCCCATTTTGAAAACTATCGTATAAGGTGACAGTTTTGTTGATACTATTTTTGGGTATATATTAATCTTTTTGTGAGGCAAGGTGACAAAAAAAAAAGTCTGTTCTGGCACAGTTTTATTTTTTGTTTTTACTGTATTTATCTCACAGGTTAGATCTAGTGATTAGCGGCAGGGGTCATATTCAAATTTGTGATATTTCACAAATATTTTGTAGAATATTCGCGAATTCGAATATATTCATTATATTCTACATAATTTTTTTAACTTGAAAATCGTCAAGGCAATTATCACGCAATATGCAAATATTACGCAATCAATACAGGCGTGGGTCAAAAACGAATATATAGCACTATATTGAATATAGTGCTATATATATATATTTTTTAGAACATTCGTCATTTTTTTCCCATCTGAAGTGAACACTGTTCACTTTAGATGGAAAAAAATTACGAATATTCAATATAACGAATATATAGCACCATAGTCTACATATTCACAAATTCTCGAAGTGGCAATATTCGAGATAAAAATTAGCTTATCAAATATTCATGCTCAACACTAGTTAGATCATGTGCTATTTTTATAGAGCAGGTTGTTATGGACAAGACAATATCAAATATCATTTTCATTTTCTTTTTTTATCTGGCGATCGTCTTGTGCAGGGGGCTCATTTTTTGGATGAGGAGTTGACGTTTTTATTGGTATCTGCTCCCATTAATTTCTATGGGGCTAACAGAAATAGCCGAGCCAGCACTATAGAAATGAATGGAGGGCGTCAGTGAGCCCCCCCCCCCCCCAGAACGTTTAGGCCTCTGTTCTCAGTGTGGGTGCGGGTCCCAGTGATATGCCCCCATTGTCTGGGATGTGAAAACCCCTTTAACCCATATCTCTTGCTTGGAATTTTCCAGTTTTAATGGCCGCTTGCAAAGAAAAGCTTAGGAATAGAGGACTGCTATTTTTTTTTATGTTAGACTATGTGTCATCAGCCAAATTTTTTAATACAATACTTTATAACTTAAACCCTTTCCCAACATCAAGCGTATATGTACGATGGCTGGGCTTTAAAGATGGCTTCCACTCTCGAGCAGAGCGATCTCTTAATCTACCAGATGCCTGTGGCCATTTAGCCCTCGGATGCCGTGGACAAATGTTACTACCATCTGAAAGTGCTTGATTCCCAGGCAGGAATGCCTTTCCCTTGGTGAGATCAGGGAAGGCATTCCATAGCAGTAATAGGCCAGAGCCTGTAGAAGACTTCTAGCACTATTGCTGGTGTATTCCAATGAAGGCCTGCAGGTGGAAGGACTGCATAAGAATTTTACTGACCTTACTATTCTTTGATGCATAAAATTACATTTATTGTATTATTCCAGTTGTTTAAAGTTTTACCATATCCACAGTTCTAACATTCAGAATACCTCTTTAATACAAATGCAATCTAATAATTGCATATTGGGGTCCCCTTTGGTGGCCTAAAAAAAAGAAAAAAGTAAAAAAAAAAAGTAAAATAAAATAAATAGAACGCCCCACAAAAATTAGCCCCCAGACAGATCCTTATGAAAAAGCTATGGGGGTCAGAATGTGGTAATGAAAAGAAAAGAAAAAAAAAAGGTTTTTTTTCAGTATTAAAACACAATAAAATCTATATAAATGTAGTGTCATTGGATGGACCCCAGAGAAAGAAGTACACAGGTCATTTTTACAGGCATAGGGAACAACGTAAAAAAAATAAAACTGGCAGAATAGGTTTTTTTGTCCCAGTTCATCCCCATTTGAATTTTTTTACAGCTTTTCACTACATCATATGCAATATTAAATGGTGCCATTAGAAAGTAAAACTTATGCCATACGGCTATATGAATGAAGAAGGCAGGAAGTAAAGGGTTTAAACTTAGTTGCTCCGTGGCTAACACATTACACGATCGAGATATGTAAAGTATTATTTGTATGATATTTGTTTTGTGTTACCCAGAATATGCAAGATATATTTAAAAAATCCTATGATACTACATTAGACAGTTGTAACTTGAACTGGAGTTCACATAAAAGACAAGTATAATCAGCTATTAGATTTTTGCATATGACGGCATTATCCTCGTTAAAACCATTCAGGATGTTATTTGAAGAAAGAAAAATAGAGTAAAGCAATGTTGCATGGGGCACATGAACAAGCTTATCATATGTACCTTATTATTGCCCCTATAAGACTCAGTTTTGGTATAAAAGCTTCATCCTGAGCTGTTTTTTGATAAGTTCTATTAGTCAGTTGAGCTGTTTTTTGATAAGTTCTATTAGTCAGTTGGACCAGATGTAGTTGGATTTACATGCATTCGAAATGCACCTATGCTCCCTCCATAAGATATAAAATATTCTTTTTTCTTACTTTTCTTCTGCTTATTCAACACTTGTCAGCTTAATTTGTGGTTGTCAATAGACACAAAAGAATAGCTTGAATTCTGTGCAGCATTATTATACAGCTGGAGCCACAATGATGTCAGAGATGGTGGCAGGTAATTCAGCTTTTCTATGGTTTCTGACAATATTTTCTCTCTTGAAATATATATATTTATATATATTTTATTTATTTATTTATTTATGGTCAGGATCAGAGACTTAGATTCAGGATGGGATCCGCAGGGTAACGCTGGGCCTCCATCTTTCAGCAGTCCATCTGAAACTAATTAATCTTAGCTGCCACCACTCATATCAGCCTGACGAGACCCCTTGCTTTAAGTAACTTATTAAAGTGAAATTTTAATATCATAAAAAAGACATACATACAATGGGGTTATCATAGAAAATACCACATAAAATATACAGACATGTACATACAGTGCAAAATAACAGTTTGGAAAATAAAAGGGTTAAAAACAGAACTTAAAGGGAACCTGTCATGAACTTTATGCTGATCTCACTGAGTGTAGCATAAAATAGTGACAGAAATGCTGATTTCAGCGGTGTGTCACTCAAGAGCTAAAAGTAAGTGGCTGCTGAGAACCAGCATCATAAGCTTTGTAGCCCAGGCCTAGAAAAGAGTCAAATCTACCTGAGAAGAGTCCTGGTTATTCATAATCTCCTGCTCTCCTCACCCATCTGCTGATTGGCAGTTCTCATCTAGAGATAAAGGGATAAAACTAGGTAGAAGCCTGTCAATCAGCAGGTGGGCAGGAATTTATGAATAACCAGGACTCTTCTCAGGTGGCCATGACTCTTTTCCAGGCCCAGTCTGCAATGATTGTGATGTTGGTTCTTAGCAACCACTTACTGTTTAATAACAGACCGCTTAAATCGACTTACCTGTCTCTACTTTATGCTGTTACAATGGGCAGCATAAAGTTGATGACAGGTTCCCTTTAATACGTTATGCAATGGTTAAGTTTGGTTGTCTGGGGAAGCAGAAATATTGGTAAGTCCATCAAGCTAGTGATCCCCAAATAAATAACTGTTTGCTTTTCTCCATAAATGAGTTAAAAAGGGTCTGTAGATTCCCCCATAACACCCATAATGACCTTTTTATGACAGTTTTTACGACCTCTGCTGCCCATCAGGTCTGCCTCAAAATCTTTGTATTGAAATATATTTCCAAGCATGCATCTTAGCAATTTCATATTACTTCCATCCACTCCGTCCTAATGTCTACCACACGTGTGTATCAAACATGTCGGAGGTAATAACAGGATGGCTGGAGTTATCTAATTGCTCCCTGTTACTGAGCTGGAATCGATTTGATTTTGATACCATGGAACGGAAGCATAAAAATGGCTTGAGTTCTCAGGAGGAAGCACATGAACCAAATATGGATTAGAATACGTATTTCTTTGATGTATATCACAAGATAGAGGTTTTATGTGTGACCTCAGCTGGCAAAGATGCTAGCCTTTTCCTGACCCCTCTAACGGTTCTAGTCTGTGCAAAGCTTGTATATGAACCTCACGCTATCTTCACGTTTTATAATAGGAGTATCTGGTCTCTGTAAAGAGGTAAGGTATAAGCGAATCCAGACCGCACTGTTCGGGTCCGTACTGAACATTATGGTGTACCTGAACCCAAGCACTGATATTGCGCAAAAGACCATGTTCATTGCTCAGTTTAAATAAAGCTTTTTGACAGGCTGCAGCCAATCAACAAGCGTTTAGGCTGTGGGCACTTGGAAGTCATCACAGTCATGCCTAGTATTGGCATGGCTGTGATTGGCTGGTGCATCAGTTAACCCTGCATGCATAAATGCCGGGTCACGTGGTGCATTGCCATTCTGCTCTGACTAGTGTTGGGACAGGACACTGCAGTGAGGAACAATGTCTGTGGGTGATCTGTAGACATTTTTGGTCAGTGCAATACAACACATTGGCACCAGTGACACACTTATGTTTGAGGCTGAGGACATGGGAATCCCACCGCAGGGCATCTCTGATGAGGATGACGAAGCACAAGTGTCAACTACTGTGGTGTTCTGCACTGTGCAGACCGGCAATGAGGTCAGGGGTGAGGTGTCGGTGGAAGATGATGTTGAGGATGATGAGGTCCTAGACCTCACATGACATCCAGGTCATCAGAGTGACGTATGCAGTTCAGAGGAAGAGGTGGGGTCACGCAGCACCAGCTGCACAGCAAAAGAGGGAGCAGGGTGCAAAAGCAAATTGTCCAGCCCCCAGCCAGTACGCCTGATGCTGTCCAATGTGCTGAGGAACAGAGCACACCAAAGCCAGCTCAAAGGCAGTTCAGGCAATTTGCTGATGACAAGACATGGGTGGTTTGCACACTGTGCAGTCAGAGCCTCAAATGAGGCATAAATGTTCCAAACCTGAGCACCACCTGCATGACCAGGCATCTAACTGCAAAGCACTAGCTACAGTGGAGTAGACACCTAAAAACCACAAAAGATCTGAGGCTCCTCCTGCTCCCTCTTGTGCTGCAGTCTTGGCCTCTTCCTCCCCCTCTGGAGAAACAGGGCCACCTCTCAAAGTGAGGATTTGACCAAAACATCACCACCACCATCAGTGTCACTGAGCATCTCCACACTCTCCCATGGAAGCGTTCAGTTATCCATTTCCCAAACAGTGGAGAAAAAGGGAAGTATGCCCCCACCCAACCACCCACGAGCCCTTGCCCTGAATGGACAGTTTTAAAAACTTAATGATAGTGGCTGTTCCATGGTACATGGCTCCCAGCTGCCACTACTTTTCCAGGCGGGATATCCCTGCCCTGCACAAACAAGTGGCGGAAAAAAAATCAGGTATGCGCTGCGCAACGCCATCAGTGGTACAGTCCACATAACCAGCGATATGTGGACCAGTAAGCATGGGCAGGGACATTATATCTCCATAAATGCTCACTGGGTAAATGTAGTGGCAGCTGGGCCCGAGGGGGAAATCGGTTTTGCGCACGTCTTACCACCACCGAGGATTAATGGACGTTTATTGGTGCCTCCTGTTGCCTCCTCTACCGCCTCCTTATCAAGGCAGCACAACAACAAGCAAAATCTTGTAGCAGCTCTGGGCTTGGCCAGTTTGACGCACATCCCTTGCCTGGCACGTGTGCTGAATTTGGTGGTGTAGAGGTTCCTGAAAAATTATCCCGATATTTGAGAGCTATTGCAGAAAGTGCAGGCCGTCTGTGTGTGCTTTTGGCATTCTCACCATGCTGCTGCTCACCTGTATGAGCTGCAGCATAACTTCTGCCTTACTGCTTACCGTCTCATATGTGACGTACCTACAAGGTAGAACTCCAACTTGCACATGCTGGAGAGATTGTGCGGGCAGCAGTAGACGATAGTGGAGTTTTAGCTGCAGCACGCACGGGTGAGTTGCTCTGCCGAACAGCATCACTTCACCACCAGCGAGTGGGCCTCTATGCGGGACGTGTATGTCATGTTGCGCTGTTTCAAGAACTCCACCAACATGGCCAGCGCTGATGACTCTGTCCTCAGTATTACTATCCCTCTTCTATGTCTCCTTGAAAAACGCTTCGGGCAGTGATGGATGAGGATGTGGCACAGGAGGGAATAGAGGAGGAACAGGGATCATTCCCACGGTTATCAGGCAAGTCATCCACAGGTGGCTTGGAAGGTGGGTTCCTGCACCAACAGCGGCCAGGTACACAACTGTTCAGCAGGGCGCAGTTTTAGAGGAGGAGGAGGATGATGATGAAGAGGAGGATTTGTATTCACAACAGGGTTGCACCCAAAACAGCTCACGAGCATCACTGGAATGTGGCTGGGGGGATACAGAGGACACAGACAATACACCTACCATCGAGGGCAGCTTGTCGTTGCCTCTGGACAGCCTGGCACACATGATTCAAGATTATAATTTCTTTATCTTTTTGTATTTTATGCAATTTTAAGTCATTTCCCTATCCACATATGTTTGCAGGCCAATTGTACTGCTCTTACTCCCATTTTGGATTCTTTAGAAGACCTCTAGCCCTTTCTATTACTTTTTTACAGTAATTTTTTAGCCCCAAAGTTCCGGCCCCCATTGACTTCAATAGGGTTCAGCATTAGGTCAAGTTTGGAACCCAAACCAAACTTTGAAATAAAGTTCAGCCCAACCCGCCGAACCTAAACATCTACCAGTCCGCTTATCACTAGTAAGAAGCAATCTATGGTTATTTTCTTAATAAATCAGTAAGCACAAGACAATAAATTTAGTTTCTCATATAGGAAGTTTTTTATTGTTATATAAATTATACTTAAGGAGAATCTGTCAGATGTCTTATCCAATTTCAGCTGCAAGTGGGGGGGGGGGGTACCTTTGGGGTTGTTGATTGGGGTCTTCTAAAACAGGTTGATAAAGCAGGCAGTGATTGGAAATGGGGAAGCTCATTCTCAAACACTGCCCGCTTGTTAGCTAAATTTACATACAGCAGTGATGTATTATATACGTATGGAGATAAATAATTGATCAAGCTCATACATTTCCATTACTTGTTGGCAGCGCATCTCTGTTTACACAGCACAGTGTGCCGCAAACAAACAAGGATATTTGGTGCAGCATGAAAAATGTGCTCCCACCGACAAATCGGAACAATCCTTCATACAAGCATTTTTTTGTGTGAAATTTTCCCCAGTCATGTACCCAATTTAAAGGGTCCTTTGGACTGCAGAAAAAAACATTCTTTGATAGGTATGCAAATTAGCTCTCAAGTGCACTGTGGGTGGTCCAAAGCTTTGCAAGTGTTTTGGCTTAAATCAGTAAACCCTCCCCAATGCCGTACCCTTGTTATTGTGTGATGGCTCTAGTGTTCAGCACAACACTAGAGAAGTCAACAACACCAAGAGGGAGGCCTTGGTCCTTACTGACAAGAGCCAGGGAACTAAGCTGTGGAGCACCTGAATCTGTGAGTTCTCTGTAGATATTCTAGGGGTCTTAGTGATTTGACTCCCAGCAATGACTTTACATACATATAGCAAATATAAGAATATAAAAAAGAGAGGATTAAGGTACAATTAGAGTTCTCTGGTCCTAAGGGCGGACCAGGTAACACGAAAAGAGTACCCGAAGTAGAGGCTAACAGAGGCGCCAAGGGGTGGAGGTGAGTTCTCTGAAGAGTAGTGTATATAGGAGTTATGCTTGTCTACAGCTATAGATCAGGACAGGCCGCACAAGTGTTTCAGTGGGACAAGGGTACCTTTGCCCACTGTGGAGAAATAGAGGTGGTGCAGGAAGGAAGAAAAAGAAGGAGCCCTTAACACCCGTTAAAAAGAAAGAGAAAACACGTACTAGGCGCCAAATCCCTTAGTCACTGGACGTGATGAGTATTATAATTGGTTCTTATTTGTATGTAGGAAATAAAAAGACCTTCACCTAGGTCTAGTAAAAGAGCCAAGAGTTTAAGAATAGCAACACAACCCTATAGTGGTGATGTTGGCAGATGATAATTATAAAATGAAGATAATAAAATCAAATGCACTCACTTCACAGGGGGGCAGTCACCAGGATCAACTTAAAACACCTGGGACTACTTTTCCCCCCGGCCAGGACCGCATGTAGAAATGTAAATAATTGAACACACAAGTGGCTTCTGGTCAATCATTTTAATAATACGTGGCTCAACGCGTTTCGAGGGTCTAAAGCCCTCTACTTCAGGAAAAATAAAGGAATTTAGTTACAACAGAGAAAAAACACAGATGCTAAATAAATACAGAAAATATAGCGTAAATATACAAAATCATATGTCTATATATATATATATATATATATATATATATATATATATATACACACATATGTGTATGTGCATGTACACACACAGACACACACACATCTACATGTCCATGCCAGTGTGAGAGATTACTTTTGCCCCAAATTTTCATTCGGCACAAGGAATGGATCATAGAGGTATATGTATAAAGCATAGTATACAATATATCGAGCTTCCTGGTAATATCTAAACAAAAATAAATAAAATAAATATAATGAAAGTCCAATGAAACACTAATGGAAGATAGATATGCACGTGTACAGGAATATAGATATGCACCACTGTGCACCCAAAAATATAAATGTGAATAAATTGTAAAAGTACATACATATAAAGGAAATGCATATAATATATTTGTGGTCATGGCTACGGCCAAGAGGTATCCGAAGAACCCTAGGGAAAAAACAACAGGAACAACCTAACCCAGCTAGGTGTGTCTTAGCTGACCTGACTAAATGGCTTGTTGTGTGCCCTAAGCCATGATCGTGGGTAGGCCTATAAGTGGGCATACCCTGTGGAAATGAGAAGATAAGGGTGGGAGGGTGGGGCACCTGAAAACACACACCTGTGAGTGGGGGTGTGGCTCGTATATGAAGAGCCTCTGCCCCTCCCACAAATGCAGGCTGACTAATCAGCCTTACCAACTTGTGGTCATGGCTACGGCCAAGAGGTATCCGAAGAACCCTAGGGAAAAAACAACAGGAACAACCTAACCCAGCTAGGCGTGTCTTAGCTGACCTGACTAAATGGCTTGTTGTGTGCCCTAAGCCATGATCGTGGGTAGGCCTATAAGTGGGCAAAAACCAAGCCAAGTAGGGTAGAAAAGGAATTTGAATGGCATGTACAAACTAATCCCCAAGCCAACTGCAAGGCATACGGGATCTAGAGCGAAAATTCGGGGTATGTGAGGCAAGACCAGTAGGAAACCTACAACCCATCTTGTGGATGACAAGGCCAGAGACATGATGCTCAATATTGCGGATACTGCACCAAAGCAGGATGGAGGACCGAGAATACGTTGTGAAATGGATCATAAAAACCAACTGAAACTTGTAAAGTTTGGTTCTAGTGCGAGTACTGGCAATGCCCTAGCGTCAGGAGATCGTGGGACCAAAACCTAACTGCCTAGACTATGCAGGAATGAGGGCCAAAAAGAACCATGTAGATAGGAAGAGAATCCTTGAATAGTTACCCAGACAACAGCTATCCGCGCTTTGTTCTACTGTGTGCTCCTGAGAATTGTTTTTACGCTTGAGACGTGAAGACCAACCTACTATCTGAATCTTCTACCGTGAGAAAATGCTGGACCTTGTCCAAAATCCGATTCAACGTGGTTGTAGGGAGACGGAGGTTAGTGCGGCAAGAAGCTATGAAGCCATAATATACAAGATTCTGTCTATGCCCTCCCCTGAGTGAGGGAATGCAATGCAATGAAGCTACTGGCGAAAATGAATTCCTGGTCGTGGTAAAAAGGCAAAGACTTTGTGTGGGGACCTGGTTGACAAGATATGATCGACTACAATCAGAGACTGAAATGCTAGAGCAAATTTCCCTACTTGTTCTTCCTCTGGCAGGACCTGAACGAAAGCATGAACAATTAAAGAAAGACGAAATATCTGCGTAAGACATGACAATAATGCTGTAGGGCGAACCGGACCAGTTTGCGGTCAAAACATAAAATGAGCGATCAACATGGATTATTAGGAAATTAGGGAAGCAGGTATGTATGCGATACATAGGGGCCAAATCAGCCTAGATGCACAGATGGACAACCAACCAGGCAATCAGCCCAGCAGGTTTGAAAACAGTTGTCGGGCCCCCGAAGCCATGGGGCCAAAGCAGTCGTCGGGCCCCCGAAGCCATGGGGCCGAAGCAGTCGTCGGGCCCCCGAAGCCATGGGGCCGAAGCAGTCGTCGGGCCCCCGAAGCCATGGATCAACCTGGAGCGATCAACATGGATTATTAGGAAATTAGGGAAGCAGGTATGTATGCGATACATAGAGGCCAGCCTAGATGTACAGATGGACAACCAACCAGGCAATCAGCCCAGCAGGTTTGAAAACAGTCGTCGGGCCCCCGAAGCCATGGGGCCGAAGCAGTCGTCGGGCCCCCGAAGCCATGGGGCCAAAGCAGTCGTCGGGCCCCCGAAGCCATGGGGCCGAAGCAGTCGTCGGGCCCCTGAAGCCATGGATCAACCTGGAGCGATCAACATGGATTATTAGGAAATTAGGGAAGCAGGTATGTATGCGATACATAGGGGCCAGCCTAGATGCACAGATGGACAACCAACCAGGCAATCAGCCCAGCAGGACTGAAAACAGTAGTCGGGCCCCCGAAGCCATGGGGCCGAAGCAGGTCGTCGGTCCCCCGAAGCAGGTCGTTGGGCCCCCGTAGCCATGGGGCCGAAGCAGGTCGTCGGGCCCCCGAAGCAGGTCGTCGGGCCCCCGAAGCCATGGGGCCGAAGCAGGTCGTCGGTCCCCCGAAGCAGGTCGTCAGGCCCCCGTAGCCATGGGGCCGAAGCAGGTCGTCGGGCCCCCGTAGCCATGGATCAACATGGAGCAATCAACATGGATTATTAGGAAATTAGGGAAGCAGGTATGTATGCGATACATAGGGGCCAGCCTAGATGCACAGATGGACAACCAACCAGGCAATCAGCCCAGCAGGACTGAAAACAGTCGTCGGGCCCCCGAAGCCATGGGGCCGAAGCAGGTCGTCGGTCCCCCGAAGCCATGGGGCCGAAGCAGGTCGTCGGTCCCCCGAAGCAGGTCGTCGGGCCCCCGAAGCCATGGGGCCGAAGCAGTCGTCGGGCCCCCGAAGCCATGGGGCCGAAGCAGTCGTCGGGCCCCCAAAGCCATGGGGCCGAAGCAGTCGTCGGGCCCCCGAAGCCATGGGGCCAAGTTTTTTTGTTTTTTTTTTAAGAATTATAACTATGAAAAGTTACATGAATAAGGTGCACGTGAATTAAACCATGAGCCTGACCGATGTGGCAGGCGATACCCAAGATAAACTACGTGACCTGAATAACATGCAAGGCGAAAGATCGTTAGGAACGAGACTTGACCGACGTGGAAGGTGACCCCAATAGTTCAACTGCATGACCTGAAAAGACGAAGGGAAATGTGACAGAAAAATTGAGATAACGGACATTATCTAAAATTAATAACATAAGCTGGCAAGCAGGTAAAGATATGAGTCATTCAAAAGCATAGCTGCACAGGTGGACAGACAACCATTGGTCAGACCCCTGAAGCCATGGGGCTGAAGCAACCACCAGGGGCCCATGGGGCCGGGCAGCCGCCGGGATGCGAACCTTAGAATTAAGGACGGCTGGGGAAAAGATTGGGCCTTAACCCAACGGGTTTAGTAAGCAACCGGGACTCGATAACCTAGAAAGACAAAGACATGGACTTGCATAACCATGACCCCCTCCAACAGAAACCTGGGACACTAACCAGCCTACAACCATGTCGTACCCTTAACAAACAAAACATGAAAAGCGGTCAAGGGGCCCCCGGAGCCATGAGGCCGGATCGGTCATAGGGCCCCCGAAGCCAGAGGGATGACGTTGCGGTGACGATATGTAATTAAAACGTAAGCCGGACCTGATGGCATATGAAGCGACTTGAATGATTGGATTGGCTAGAAGGTGGCCTAAGAAACATGACTGCCGACAGGCGTTAAAAATATAGACATTAGTAATCCGAAGCACGTGCGTACATAAAACACTAACCACCGCGAACCATAAACGTAAACATGAAATTCCTGAGGCATTTCAAGTTCGCTAAGAGAAGTCTCATATCGTGACAAACAAATGAACAGCTTGTGAAAACATAGCAGGAAACGTACTCCTATCGGCCCACTGACCTCCGCTGAGGAGCTGTTTGGTGAACTGGGGCAGGAGACCAATCTGAGTGAATACGAACCAGAAGTAAAAGGAGACCAGTCTGAGTGATCATGAACCAGGATTAAACAGAAACTAGGCCTATGGAATGTGGCAGACCACAGAGGAAGGGAACGTAAGCCTGAAAAGAACACAGTTATGTTTGTCAGGAGAGAGAGGTACCAGAGCGGTGGGTGCAGACTGCCCCGGTGAGATTGTGCAAAACCATGATGTAGCAATAAACAGGAGAATGCAGCTTTGAGTGGGAGCAGAGTACAACACATGATGTAACAACAAATGGGTGAATGCAGCTTTGGATGTGAGTGGTACCTAAAAACATGGTATAGGCGCAGCTCTGAGTATGGGTAGCGCATGAAAAGCATGGTATAAAGCAGACGTATAAATACAACCTGAAAGTGAGCAGAGTATTGACGTGATGCGAAAGCAGACATGTGGACGCAGCTCTAGTAGTGAAAGGAGTATAGGACAAGATGTGAAAAGCAGACATGCAGACACAGCTTTGGATGTGAACGGAATATTAACTTGATGTGACTGCAGACATGGAAAGCGGCTTTGGTGAGTGGGGTATACAACCTGGTGTAGCAGTAGAAGTGTGAACACAACTTTGGGTATAAGCAGAGCATGAAAATTGGTATAAACGCAGCTCTGGTTGTGAGTAGAGCAAGGTGGGAACACCAGGGTGGTGCGTCCAGAGCATGAAAACGGAGTAACAGTAGCAGCAATGGCTGTAAGCAGAGTATACAACATGTAATAACAGGCATGTAATATGGATCCGGCTGTCGGCTGGGGACGGAATGAGATGTAACAGCCAACAGGTGAGTGCAGCTTGAATGTGAGACCAATCTGAGTGAATACGAACCATGAGTAGAAAAGTGCAGTACAGTGAAGACGTGCGGATGCAGCATAAGACATTAAATAAAAGCCGAAAGTGTAAATGCCGCTCAGGATAACAGCGGAGCATGAAAGTATGAGATTGTGGATAAGCTCTGCCTGTATATTTATGTTTAAATTGTACTGGAGCTGTCATTTGGCATTCCGGGCACTAGAGGCCGCTGTTTTGCAGCACAGTCAGCATGCTTCTGGGTGAACCAGTAAGTGTTGATCTGACATGGTGGAAGGATTGTGCTGTGAGGGGCTGAATCCGATTCCATCCTGGCTTGCAGATGTCCGGCAGTGAATGGATACTCAAAGGAAGGAGAGCATCTGTTGTCCCCTGTCTGGATCCAGCACTTTGAAAGAGAGGTTGTCCCAGGAAGACCAGTTTCAGTGTATGGAAAGAAAACCTTAGCATCAAGCAAGGCCGCACGGTTGCTGAGAGCTTGGTGGCCATCCTGGGTAAGCGGCATCCTAGGGCCCAGAACGGACGCAGGTCAGTACACCTGATTACCAATTGTACTTCACTGTTTGGCGCCTAAAGTAACAGAGACTAGCCTAGGCCTTGTATTAGCTAGTTAGTTAGGGTTATAGCTTTGTTAGGCCTTACTGTACTGGACTGCAGCGCAGTAATTGACTTGCAGGCTCTGCTGCGTCTGCCACCGGTTAGGTGTGTCCTCTATAGCGGCACAGTACGACTTGTAGGCTCTGCTGTGTACGCCAACAGGCTAGGCCTGTCCCTCGGACAGGGACGGTGACTGTGGGCCTGGGGTATTACTTATACTGTTTGTACTTGTGTTAATACTGTTTCCAAAGTAAAGTTTATATTCTTGCATATAAAGCTGGTGTCAGTGTTGCTTCCATGTCTGTGACTTTGCTGTATCCAGGGGGGCCCACCCCGATACACGGCTTACAAAAGTGAAATACATGAAGTTTAACCACTTCAGCCCCGCTAGGTGAAACCCCCTTCATGACCAGGCCACTTTTTACACTTCGGCACTACACTCCTTTCACCGTTTATCGCTCGGTCATGCAACTTACCACCCAAATGAATTTTACCTCCTTTTCTTCTCACTAATGGAGCTTTCATTTGGTGGTATTTTATTGCTGCTGACATTTTTACTTTTTTTGTTATTAATCAAAATATAACGATTTTTTTTGCAAAAAAATGACATTTTTCACTTTCAGCTGTGAAATTTTGCAAAAAAAACGACATCCATATATAAATTTTTCGCTAAATTTATAGTTCTACATGTCTTTGATAAAAAAAAAATGTTTGGGCAAAAAAAAAAATGGTTTGGGTAAAAGTTATAGCATTTACAAACTATGGTACAAAAATGTGAATTTCCGCTTTTTGAAACGGCTCTGATTTTCTGAGCACCTGTCATGTTTCCTGAGGTTCTACAATGCCCAGACAGTAGAAAACCCCCACAAATGACCCCATTTCGGAAAGTAGACACCCTAAGGTATTCGCTGATGGGCATAGTGAGTTCATAGAACTTTTTATTTTTTGTCACAAGTTAGCGGAAAATGATGATGTTTTTTTTTTTTTTTTTTTTTCTTACAAAGTCTCATTTTCCACTAACTTGCGACAAAAAATAAAAAAGTTTAGGAACTCGCCATGCCCCTCACAGAATACCTTGGGGTGTCTTCTTTCCAAAATGGGGTCACTTGTGGGGTAGTTATACTGCCCTGGCAATTTAGGGGCCCAAATGTGTGAGAAGAACTTTGCAATCAAAATGTGTAAAAAATGACCGGTGAAATCCGAAAGGTGCACTTTGGAATATGCGCCCCTTTGCCCACCTTGGCAGCAAAAAAGTGTCACACATGTGGTATCGCCGTACTCAGGAGAAGTTGGGGAATGTGTTTTGGGGTGTCATTTTACATATACCCAGGCTGGGTGAGAGAAATATCTTGGCAAAAGACAACTTTTCCCATTTTTTTATACAAAGTTGGCATTTGACCAAGATATTTTTCTCACCCAGCATGGGTATATGTAAAATGAACCCCCAAAACACATTCCCCAGCTTCTCCTGAGTACGGCGATACCAGATGTGTCACACTTTTTTGCTGCCAAGGTGGGCAAAGGGGCACATATTCCAAAGTGCACCTTTCGGATTTTGCAGGGCATTTTTTACACATTTTGATTGCAAGGTACTTCTCATACATTTGGGCCCCTAAATTGCCAGGGCAGTATAACTACGCCACAAGTGACCCCATTTTGGAAAGAAGACACCCCAAGGTATTCCGTGAGGGGCACGGCGAGTTCCTAGAATTTTTTATTTTTTGTCACAAGTTAGCGGAAAATGATGATTTTTTTTTTTTTCTCTTTTTTCCTTACAAAGTCTCATATTCCACTAACTTGCGACAAAAAATAAAAAATTCTAGGAACTCGCCATGCCCCTCACGGAATACCTTGGGGTGTCTTCTTTCCAAAATGGGGTCACTTGTGGCGTAGTTATACTGCCCTGGCAATTTAGGGGCCCAAATGTGTGAGAAGTACCTTGCAATCAAAATGTGTAAAAAATGACCGGTGAAATCCAAAAGGTGCACTTTGGAATATGCGCCCCTTTGCCCACCTTGGCATCAAAAAAGTGTCACACATCTGGTATCGCCGTACTCAGGAGAAGTTGGGGAATGTGTTTTGGGGTGTCATTTTACATATACCCATGCTGGGTGAGAGAAATATCTTGGCAAACGACAACTTTTCCCATTTTTTTATACAAAGTTGGCATTTGACCAAGATATTTTTCTCACCCAGCATGGGTATATGTAAAATGACACCCCAAAACACATTCCCCAACTTCTCCTGAGTACGGCGATACCAGATGTGTCACACTTTTTTGCTGCCAAGGTGGGCAAAGGGGCACATATTCCAAAGTGCACCTTTCGGATTTTGCAGGGCATTTTTTACACATTTTGATTGCAAGGTACTTCTCACACATTTGGGCCCCTAAATTGCCAGGGCAGTATAACTACGCCACAAGTGACCCCATTTTGGAAAGAAGACACCCCAAGGTATTCCGTGAGGGGCATGGCGAGTTCCTAGAATTTTTTATTTTTTGCCGCAAGTTAGTGGAATATGAGACTTTGTAATGAAAAAAGAGAAAAAAAAAAAAATCATCATTTTCCGCTAACTTGTGACAAAAAATAAAAAATTCTAGGAACTCGCCGTGCCCCTCACGGAATACCTTGGGGTGTCTTCTTTCCAAAATGGGGTCACTTGTGGCGTAGTTATACTGCCCTGGCAATTTAGGGGCCCAAATGTGTGAGAAGTACCTTGCAATCAAAATGTGTAAAAAATGCCCTGCAAAATCCGAAAGGTGCACTTTGGAATATGTGCCCCTTTGCCCACCTTGGCAGCAAAAAAGTGTGACACATCTGGTATCGCCGTACTCAGGAGAAGTTGGGGAATGTGTTTTGGGGTGTCATTTTACATATACCTATGCTGGGTGAGAGAAATATCTTGGCAAACGACAACTTTTCCCATTTTTTTATACAAAGTTGGCATTTGACCAAGATATTTTTCTCACCCAGCATGGGTATATGTAAAATGACACCCCAAAACACATTCCCCAACTTCTCCTGAGTACGGCGATACCAGATGTGTCACACTTTTTTGCTGCCAAGGTGGGCAAAGGGGCACATATTCCAAAGTGCACCTTTCGGATTTTGCAGGGCATTTTTTACACATTTTGATTGCAAGGTACTTCTCACACATTTGGGCCCCTAAATTGCCAGGGCAGTATAACTACGCCACAAGTGACCCCATTTTGGAAAGAAGACACCCCAAGGTATTCCGTGAGGGGCATGGCGAGTTCCTAGAATTTTTTATTTTTTGCCGCAAGTTAGTGGAATATGAGACTTTGTAATGAAAAAAGAGAAAAAAAAAAAATCATCATTTTCCGCTAACTTGTGACAAAAAATAAAAAATTCTAGGAACTCGCCGTGCCCCTCACGGAATACCTTGGGGTGTCTTCTTTCCAAAATGGGGTCACTTGTGGCGTAGTTATACTGCCCTGGCAATTTAGGGGCCCAAATGTGTGAGAAGTACCTTGCAATCAAAATGTGTAAAAAATGCCCTGCAAAATCCGAAAGGTGCACTTTGGAATATGTGCCCCTTTGCCCACCTTGGCAGCAAAAAAGTGTGACACATCTGGTATCGCCGTACTCAGGAGAAGTTGGGGAATGTGTTTTGGGGTGTCATTTTACATATACCTATGCTGGGTGAGAGAAATATCTTGGCAAACGACAACTTTTCCCATTTTTTTATACAAAGTTGGCATTTGACCAAGATATTTTTCTCACCCAGCATGGGTATATGTAAAATGACACCCCAAAACACATTCCCCAACTTCTCCTGAGTACGGCGATACCAGATGTGTCACACTTTTTTGCTGCCTAGATGCGCAAAGGGGCCCAAATTCCTTTTAGGAGGGCATTTTTAGACATTTGGATCCCAGACTTCTTCTCACGCTTTAGGGCCCCTAAAAAGCCAGGGCAGTATAAATACCCCACATGTGACCCCACTTTGGAAAGAAGACACCCCAAGGTATCCAATGAGGGGCCTGGCAAGTTCATAGAATTTTTTTTTTTCGCATAAGTTAGCGGAAATTGATTTTTTTTTTGTTTTTTCTCACAAAGTCTCACTTTCCGCTAACTTAGGACAAAAATTTCAATCTTTCATGGACTCAATATGCCCCTCAGCAAATACCTTGGGGTGTCTTCTTTCCAAAATGGGGTCAGTTGTGGGGTGTTTGTACTGCCCTGGCATTTGAGGGTCTCCGCAATCATTACATGTATGGCCAGCATTAGGAGTTTCTGCTATTCTCCTTATATTGAGCATACAGGTAATGAGATTTTTTTTTCCGTTCAGCCTCTGGGCTGAAAGAAAAAAATGAACGGCACAGATTTCTTCATTCGCATTGATCAATGTGGATGAAAAAATCTCTGCCAAAAAAAAAAAATGGAGGGGAAAGGCGTCTGCCAGGACATAGGAGCTCCGCCCTACATCCATACCCACTTAGCTCGTATGCCCTGGCAAACCAGATTTCTCCATTCGCATCAATCGATGTGGATGAATAAATCATTGCCGGGATTTTTTTTTATATATATATATATATATATATACATACAAAGTGCTTGCCAAAGCATAGGAACGCCGCCTCCTCCTCAGCTCGTATGCTTCGGCAAACGTATCTGTCACTGCAGAGGAGAAAATCCCGTCTTGCAGCGCCGCATACACCGACTTGCGTGTAATCTGACAGCAGCGCAATGCTTCTGTCAGAATGCACATCGGTGCTGCAGCTAGTTCATCGGTTGGTCCACCTGGAAGGTAAAAAGACAAAAAAAAAAAAAAAAAGAAAAAACCAGGCCACAACGCAATAATTTTATTAACTTTGGAACAGAACATTTAACTTTAACTTTTGGAACTAAACATTAACCTGTTTGCTTACCTGTTTTTTTTTTTTTTTTTTTTTTTGTTTTTTTACCTTTATAGAACAAACCTCTCCTCCCCCATGGGTCAATGTGCAAAGCGCAAATCGCCCAAAGATGTGGCGAAGTGCGTTATGCACTTTGTCCCATGTGAAAGGAGACGTTTGCAGCAGCTGTGTGAGTGAATGGGCCCTAATAGCCCTGTGTGCCTATCCTGGTGAGATGATCCCTATGCTAGGTGTACCTGTGTGTGGTACTTTCGGAAACAATCCCCTAAGCATAGGGCAGGGTGGTCGGGACAGTCAGGACAGAAATACCGGGTGTCACGCCTTATTCCACTCCTGCTACAGACACGACATCTTTTTCGGGGTGACGGTTGGGTTGAGGTACCAGCAACGACATTGGGGAAATGTCGCTCGTGTAGACGGCTAACTACACTGGTGGATGGGGGCACGGAACCTTCTGGATACAGGAGGTTCTCAATGATCTCTTCCTGAAATTTGAGGAAGGATCCAGTTCTCCCAGCCTTACTGTAGAGAACAAAACTATTATACAGCGCCAATTGAATCAAATATACAGACACCTTCTTATACCAGCGTCTGGTTCTGCGGGAAACTAAATACGGAGACAACATCTGGTCATTGAAGTCGACCCCTCCCATGTGGAGGTTATAGTCGTGGACTGAGAGGGGCTTTTCAATGACACGGGTTGCTCGCTCAATTTGTATTGTCGTGTCTGCGTGAATGGAGGAGAGCATGTAAACGTCACGCTTGTCTCTCCATTTCACCGCGAGCAGTTCTTCGTTACACAGTGCGGCCCTCTGCCCCCTTGCAAGACGGGTGCTAACGAGCCGTTGGGGGAAGCCCGCGCGACTAGTTCGCGCGGTACCACAGGCGCCAATCCGTTCTAGAAACAAATGCCTAAAGAGGGCCACACTTGTGTAAAAATTGTCCACATAAAGATGGTACCCCTTGCCGAATAAGGGTGACACCAAGTCCCAAACTATCTTCCCACTGCTCCCCAGGTAGTCAGGGCAACCGACCGGCTCCAGGGTCTGATCTTTTCCCTCATAGACACGAAATTTGTGGGTATAGCCTGTGGCCCTTTCACAGAGCTTATACAATTTGACCCCATACCGGGCGCGCTTGCTTGGGATGTATTGCTTGAAGCCAAGGCGCCCGGTAAAATGTATTAGGGACTCGTCTACGCAGATGTTTTGCTCAGGGGTATACAAATCTGCAAATTTCTGGTTGAAATGGTCTATGAGGGGCCGAATTTTGTGGAGCCGGTCAAAAGCAGGGTGGCCTCTGGGACGGGAGGCGGTGTTGTCACTAAAGTGCAAGAAACGCAGGATGGTCTCAAATCGTGTCCTGGACATTGCACCAGAGAACATGGGCATGTGATGAATTGGGTTCGTGGACCAATATGACCGCAATTCATGTTTTTTTGTCAGGCCCATGTTGAGGAGGAGGCCCAGAAAAGTTTTAAATTCGGAAACTTGGACTGGTTTCCACCGGAAAGGCTGGGCATAAAAGCTTCCCGGGTTAGCGGTTATAAATTGTGTGGCATACCGGTTTGTCTCTGCCACGACTAAGTCTAAAAGCTCCGCAGTCAAGAACAGCTCAAAAAATCCCAGGGCCGAACCGATCTGAGCCGTCTCAACCCGAACTCCAGACTGGGCGGTGAAAGGGGGAACTACAGGTGCGGCTGAAGTTGGGGGCTGCCAATCAGGGTTTGCCAGCACCTCTGGGATTCTAGGGGCTCTACGGGCACGTCTTTGCGGTGGCTGCGACGGGGTCACTACTGCTCGTGCCACCGTACCAGCTTCAACTGCCCTTCTGGTGCTCGCTACTTCACCAGGTTGTACGGCAGTGCTGGTACTAGGTCCAGGATGGGCTGGGCTGCTGGTGTATGCCTCACCACGTAATCCGGCAGCACCAGCCCCACTCTGATGCTCTTGAAGCGGATCCTGCGCAACCTGCGGTCTAGCAACACGGGGCCGGGTACGCCTGGTTCTATCAGGGACCTCAGCCTCCTCGTCCGAACTTTGGGTCAGAGAGCCGCTGCTTTCTACAGGTTCGTATTCTGACCCGCTGGATTCATCAGATGAGGGTTCCCACTCCTCATCCGACTGGGTCAGAAGCCTGTAGGCCTCTTCAGAGGAATACCCCCTGTTTGACATGTGGGCAACTAAATTTAGGGGTATTCCCTGAGACTACCCAGGTAAAAAAAGCAAGCCTGTCTTACAAAGGGGAGGCTAGCGAAGTACCGGAGGCCGCTGCGGTTGATAAAAAATATCAAAAGTGATTTTTTTATCGCCGCAGTGCGTGTAAAGTGGATGTGCAGCGATCAAAAAAAAAATTTTTTTTGTCACTGCGGTGGGGCGGGTGTGGGCGAACGCACGTGTGGGCGACCGATCAGGCCTGATCGGGCAAACACTGCGTTTTGGGTGGAGGGCGAACCTAAAGTGACACTAATACAGTTATAGATCTGACCGTGATCAGTTTTGATCACTTCCAGATACTATAAAAGTACAAATGCTGATTAGCGATACGCTAATCAGCGAATAACGGACTGCGGTGCGGTGGGCTGGGCGCTAACTGATCCCTAACTACCTAACCAAGGGACCTAAACTATACCTAAAACCTAACGGTCAATACCAGTGAAAAAAAAAAGTGACAGTTTGCACTGATCACTTTTTTTCCTTTCACTAGTGATTGACAGGGGCTAGAAGGGGTGATCAAAGGGTTAATAGGGGTTCAGGGGGGTGATCTGGGGCTAAGTATGTACTGTTGGTGTACTCACTGTGAAGCCTGCTCCTCTGCTGGATCCAACCGACGAAAAGAACCAGCAGAGGAGCAGGCAGCCATATAACAGATCATATTTACTAATATGATCTGCTATACTGCTCTGTGATTGGCTTTTTTGAAAATCAGCAACCTGCCAGCCAATGATCGCTGGCTGGCAGGTCCTGACGAAATGCTTCTCGAAGAAATGCCGGCCCGCGATGCGCATGTGCGGGCCGGCTGCGGCGAAATCTCGCGTCTCGCGAGATGACGCGCCGATGCGTCCAGGAGGAGAAAAGCAACCACCTTCCGGACGCATCGGCGCGTTAGGCGGTCCGGAGGTGGTTAAAGATGGTGGTAGCGGGGGGAAAAGGAAGGGGGGGGAGACACATGGCAAGGAACAGCTACAGCAAAAGGCCTAAACAATAAACGCTGCGTCCGATCTCCAAACATGACATCACGTGCAGCCCGGGTAACTCTTACTTCAGCCGGATTGCTGTAAAGAAACTTTTCATACGAGACGAACGAAGCAAAGTGAAACTTGTAAGATTTATAGGAACCAACTCTTATTACCAACAAACAAAAATGAAAAGCAAATGGAAGTATTTAGGCCCAAACGAGCAAACCTAAGGTAGCAGATTCTGAGGCGAAGCCTCCCGTTCGCTAGCAAAGTCGGATCCGACCGGCCTGGAGAGACGGCCCCGGCCCAACCTACTTACGTAGTATGGCGCGTGCATGCTATGGTAGCAGAGAGCAAAATAACAAGCTCCATGCTGCAAAGAAAGAATCCTACCACCAGAGAACCTAGTCTGCCAATGACACCCAGCAGCAGCTGTGCACCTGAAAACACACACCTGAGAGTGAGGGTGTGGCTCGTATATGAAGAGCCTCTGCCCCTCCCACAAATGCAGGCTGACTAATCAGCCTTACCAACATATATATATATATATATAGCAACAGAAATTCAGGGCAGCACACTTGGTTACGGGTACTGGGTGCCAGCGATGTCAACACTCACCGCAGTGTCGAATGAATGTAAAGAAATAATTCACTGCAGCACATCCAATGGTGAAAAAATGTGGGATCCTTTATTCACTAAGCAGCGACGTTTCGGCCCGCTTACTGGGACCATTTTCAAGCTTGAAAATGGTCCCAGTAAGCGGACCGGAACATCGCTACTTGGGTGAATAAAGGATCCCACATTTTTTCACCATTGGCATGTGCTGCGGTGAATTATTTCTTTATATATATATATATATATATATATATATATATATATATATATATATATATATATAAAAAAAATCTAAATTAATTTTAAATTTATGTATCCAAAAATGATTAAATTGATCTGTACCTTCAGGAGTGCTTGAACAAGTTTTAAGACCAGTCTGGAGTACTTGGGATGGGTTGTTTTAGTGGGGGTATTTATAGGTAGCCTACTGGTTTGCACGTGTATTTTGGTGGGAGTCTATAGATCCTCCCACTTCCTGTCTGTGTAAATTGGAATGGATTGTTTTCTTGGGGTATTTTAGTTTATATTGCGTCTGTAGTTTTTATGCTGTCTAAACGTGGCCGTGGGAGGGTCCCTAGTTCAATTTTTATTTTTTTTTATAAATATTTTATTTATTATCATACAAAAACTACATACCAATATTACATTTACAATACTATAAAATCCATAAGTCCGTCAATTCTAATTTTTTAAACATAGTTAAATATAATTTCATGCAAGTGTCCATAATTATGTGCATGTTAACAAAATCAAATGGAGATCTCACTTCCTGGGAAGAAAGCAGGACCCACCCGGCATCAAAAACTTTAATAATGCAGATGGACAAAAACATCTTATTTAATATTATTATCTCTATAAGAGGCAGGGAACAGAGGCCCGCAGCCCGGGCGGCCCGCCAAGCAGTGAACATGCACCGCATATGGCTTCCCTCAAACATAAGTGAGCACGATCGACAGGATCAACACTCGTGTGGCGAATCATCTGGTGCTCACATACACCGTGCGGGGCGAGCTCACAACGATCTTTAATCGCACACTTCCATAGAACCGAAGAAAAAGGGGGGTCCAGCAGTCTTCTATCACAGTGGTGTAAAGCCCACTCACGTGTTTTACTGCCTCATCCCCGTGTGGTTAAGTTGAGTATTAATGCCCTGTTTAAGCATAACTCGCATGTGTTTACCACGATGTCTCGTGTAGAAAAGGACTCGAGTCAAATGTCGCTCAGCAGTCTCCGGCAATTGAAGAGAATATAAACAAAAACAGAGCCAAAACCAGCACTGTCTCATTAAGAGAGCACAACCCAACACCGACTCCATCTCATTAAAAGAAGACACATAGTAGCACCCATCCCACACATGTGTCAGATCACTGCCCGTGGTTGAGGCTCATGTCCGACAGGAAGAGCCGCATCCCGGGTCACGCCCGATGCCCGGACCCCCCGAGATCCCGAGCCCCGGGCCCCCGCCCATGTATTACTCAATATTTTAGGTAGGTCAAAAATTAACCAATATCTGATGCCGGTGGGTCCTGCCAACCTCCAGCATTTCTAGAGATACTCCAATACT
The DNA here is from genome assembly GCF_014858855.1 of Bufo gargarizans. Lineage (NCBI taxonomy): Eukaryota > Metazoa > Chordata > Amphibia > Anura > Bufonidae > Bufo > Bufo gargarizans. The sequence continues at coordinate 123,022,508 of NC_058088.1, forward strand.
CCATTATGACTTCGCATTCTTCACTAATACATTGCATACAAAAAGAAACCAGACTAATTGGATCTTCCCCAAAACCACCCCCCCATCCCCCCCCCCCCCCACCTTGCAGGACCAAAAAAAAAAAGGAATTCCTAGCTAATTAATCGTGTCCCAATCTTTCCACAGTTTACTCCACTTTAAGTAGGATCCTCTTTGTTTGTACAAAATCTTCTCGTAGCTTTTCACCTTCTCAACCAGACCCAGCCAGTTGTTACAGTCTGGAGTGGAAGAGCAAAACCATGCTCTGGAGATAAGAAGCCTAGCCAGAAACATCACCTTAATCAGCAATCGGCCTTTTGTAGGTTGGTAATTAACCTCCGATAAATCTCCCAGGACCCATATCCTGGGGGACAAAGGAACAACAATGTTGAGTTTACGAGCCAGATTGGTTTGAACCAATCTCCAGTACCTGCTCACCATTGGGCAGTCCCAGAACAGATGTAAATGATCTGCCTCGGATTCACCGCAGCGTGGGCAGTCAGAGGAGGTTCTAAGTCCTCTCCTATATAACCATATAGGTGTCACATATATTTTGTGCAAAATGTTAAATTGTACAACAGTGTGGTTAAAATTATGTGAAACCAATTTTAAACTTTCCCCTATATTCTCCCAGTTTGGAGGGCCCGTCTCTGAAAGCAAAGATGACCAGGCTCTCTGTCCTGGTGAAAGAACATCCGAATTTTTTTTTTTCATTAAGTGTCTATAGCAATGTGATACTTTAATTCTCGTGACAATTTTCTTGCAAATTAAATCATGTAAAAATTCAGGAGTATCTATAGTAAAAAGATAGCGATTTGCAGTGCTAGAGAGTGCTGACCTCAGTTGAAAATATGCATACCAAGCCACCTCACCTAAATTTGCCCCTGGCTTTAGTTCCGCAAGGGGCAAAATGTGTCCACCACTGACCACTTGATGCAGGTACTGAACATTCTTGGTCCTCCAATACTGGCTACAACTCAAATCATTTAAATTCAAAAGCTTTGAATTATGCCATAATGGAGTGCAAATGAGTGATGCCCCAGCTCCACACCAGTTCCTTATATTTCGCCAAGTCTTTATGGCCATTCTGCAGAAAAGTGTATACCCATTTAGTGCATTTGATAAATAGTCAGACTCAAGTACTGTAAAAAAATCCGCAAAACCTGAATCTTTCACCACCTTACTGCAGAAATGGCTATTTTCCCAATCATTAAACAAGCAAAGTTGAGAGGCCACAAAATAGCCCCTAAAATAGGGGAGGTTAAGACCTCCCCGATTATAGGGCATAGAGAAATAGAGTACCTTCAATCTCACACGCTTCCTCCCCCATATTAAATCATTAAGCATCCGCTCTATCAATCTGAAGTACTTATCTACGATCCATACAGGCGAATTGCGCAGGACGTAAAGAACCTGGGGCAGCACTACCATTTTTATTAATGAAATTCTGTCCGCTCTCGCTGACAGGATTTTTTGCCATATCTTAATTTTAGCCCTCAGCTTTATCAGCAAGGGAAGCAGATTGAGTTGTAGGTATTCCTGGGGTTTGGCAGAAACTGTTATCCCCAGGTACTTTATTGAATCAGAGATCTTTAGCTGGTTATCCCATTTACCCCGCAGTTCGTCTATAGGGAGGAGAACGGTCTTCTCCCAGTTGATCTCCAGACCAGAAGAACCGGAAAAGAGACCAACCAGGTCCATTATGCGGGGAAGAGTAGTGTCTGTTTGATGCATAAAGATCAAGATATCGTCTGCATAAAGGGATACTCGATCATGATTCCCCATTGTGCCAAAACCAGCCACCCTCGGATCCTGCCTTATACTAGCCGCTAAAGGTTCAATATAAATATTAAATAGCAGGGGGGAAAGAGGACAGCCTTGACGGGTGCCTCTTCCTAGTGTAAAGCTCTCTGTTGTCATATCATTAATCCTTATCCTGGCAGCTGGGGAGTTATATAGAAGCTGTACCATCGCCAAGAATCTTGGGCCAAAGTCCATTTTTTTCATCACCTCCCAGAGAAAGGTCCACTCCACCCTGTCGAAGGCTTTAATAGCATCCAACGACAGGATGGAGCGGGCACCGCTCCCCGAGGACTGAATATTCATGAATAGTCTATGCAGGTTGTGATGGGTACCCCTTTTTGGCATAAAACCATTTTGATCTGAGTGGATAATAGTGGATATAACCCGCGAGAGCCTCCTAGCCAAAATTTTTGATAGTAACTTAACATCAGTATTTAATAAAGAAATTGGTCTATAGGAGCTCAATTCTACCGGGTCTTTATCCTTTTTTGGAATTAAGACAATGAGAGCCTCCATCATAGAGCATGGTAAACCCCCTCCCTGTATTGCTTGGGAAAACACCTCTAGCATCTGGGGGAGAATCGTCTCGCTATACTTACGATAAACCTCGTATGGAAGGCCATCCAATCCTGGCGATGAGCTCCCCGAGATAGACCCTAGAGCCTCCCTCAGCTCAGAGAGGGACAACTCTTCTTCCAGATATTCTATTTGAGCTTCATTTAAGGTAGAAAGTGGAATCCTCTCCAAGAACCGCATCGCCAGTTCGGATGACAAACCAGAAGAGGATCTGTATATCTGAGCAAAGTATTGTAGAAAGGTATCCCTGATCCCTTCTGGATTTGTTATAATTTCCCCCTCTGAATTACGGATTGAGGTGATAGATTGATTTTTCCTATCTTGTTGTGTAATTATTCTTGCTAAGAGCTTACCAGGGCGTCCAGACTCCGAAGAATATTTAAGCCCCTTAAAGAATACTCTATGGTTTGCTTTCTCTACTAGATAATTCTCCAAAAAGCAGCTAGCCTTCTGCATCTCTTCCCTGTTGTATTCCGTGGGTTGACTGGTAAATCGCTCAGTTGTAGATGCAGCAATCTTAACCAATTCCTCCTCTTTTTCCCTAAATGTTCTCTTTGCTGCAGCAATCTCACTTATAAAGACCCCTCTTAAGTATGCTTTCAAGGCATCCCATACTATATTGATGCTAGCAGAGGGAAGATTCACCTCCCAAAAGGAGGATATCAGTAGTTTAATAGACTGAGGATTCTCCAAAATGGTGAGCCAATATGGGTTCAGCTTGAATCCTAGCCCCCTTCTATCCTTATTCTCCCCAGTGCGAACCTCAACTAATACGGGTGAGTGGTCCGAAACAGTTCTTACTCCATATCGTATCTTACGGCTATTACTCAAGTTGCTCTCATTGGTGAATGCTAGATCAATCCTAGACATCTTTATCTCTATAAAATTACGTCTTTTTTCCTGAGTCTGCCGCGCAAAGTCAGGAAAGAAGAGCAACTTAGAACCCTGATATTCAATGGGTGTACATTCTCTTGCTCTTCTTAATATCATATCTCTATCGGCGGACAATATTAATTTCATTAAAATTGTACGCGGCGGCCTCCCTGGCGTAGGTTTTCCTCCTGGCATTCGGTGGGCTCTTTCTATTTGAAACATAGGAGAAAAATTATCACTGCCGAGATTATGCATGACCACATCTTTGAGTTGCTCCTCTAGATGCCGGCCTTCAACCCCTTCTGGAAAACCAATTATACGAACGTTGTTCCGCCTTGACTTATTCTCAAGATCCTCTAGCTTGTGTTGTAATACTTGATTTTCTGAGGCGAGAAGCAAAGTTTTAGATTTTAAAGTGACTATATCGGTTTGCAGGGAAACAACAGTTTTTTCCACATTGAGGACTCGGTCACGGATCTTTACTAAGTCTTCTCTAATTAAGGAGATGTCGCTCTGCACTGAACCCAATTGAGTAGACATCCCGTGCACCAGAGTGCCGTTGTTTTCCACGGCACAAAGGATTTTATCCAAAACAGACGGATCATATTCTGTTCGCATTTGTACAGGGAGACCTTCCTCTACCACCTCCTGGTCTGCCTCCATTGATCCGTCCTCGGAGGGTTCCTCAAACTGAGGTGTTTTAGCATTTTTCTTCAAGTTAGCAGAGAGTTTAGTTTTAGCTGAGTTCTTTTCGTTAAGGAAGGGCGATTTCAAAAACTTGTCGATCTTATTCTCTGGTGTCTTAGACCCCAATTTAGTTGCAGAGGAGTCCACTGATCGTCGCTTTGGGGCCATTCTCTTCCCTTATTTTTCCCCTCGTTTTCTTCCTTTTTTATTAATTTTTAAATTTCTTTTTTTTTTTTTTCCCTCCCCCCACTCTCCTCACCTGACCCTTTCCTTCCTTTTTCCCAATTTATACTCTCCTTTATGTCTCCTTTTTACTTCTTTCTCCCCTTCTTCTTCCTCCTTTTAACCCCTTCCTCTCCGCCTCTCTTATTCCTCTTTTCCTCCCCCACCCCTCCGTCCCCCCCCTACCTAACACCACAGAGAGAAACAGAAAAAATCAGGCAAAAATACGTCCTCCCAGCAAACACAAGAACCAACAGTGCAGCAAAAATAAAGTCAACGAGGGCTGTATTCTCATGTGTCAAGAGGAGAAAGGGAGACAGGGAGCTCTCGCTAATCGCCGGGTGTCACCAGGGTCACCAGAGTGACAGGCAATCCAGATTGCAAGAAGACCGGAAAAGCAGCAGACCAGAGGACCCGCCGCACGTCAGCTGAGGAGAAGCAGCAGGCAGAGCAGTGAAGCAGCCGGATCCAGAAGCAGAGACGAGACGAGAAACGAGCAAGCAGCGAGGGAGGAAGACAGGAGGTCCCCGGAATGGCAAAGCAGCTGAATACAGAGACAGAGCAGGAGAGAGGAACCGACAGCAGGGGGAAGGCGGCGGAAGATCCCGTGCAGGACGCCCGGCAACCGCCGCAACAGCAACCAGGCAGCCACGAACAGCAAACGGGGCAATCCAGGAGCCAACCCAGGTATAGCGCAGAGACGCCACTCAGTACATCGGCGCTTCGGCGTCAGCTGTGCGGCATCAGCTATTCAGCTATTCGGATGAGCCGGGAACTTGGAGGGAGCAGGCCAGCGAGGGGAGAACGAGACGTGCTGTGTTCACGTCATCACGCCGCCCAACTCAGAAATGTTGGCCCTAGTTCAATTATTTTAAATAAAATTAAATCCAAAGGCGTCATTAGAAGGATACTAAATGCTTCTGATCGCGATGCGTTCCACTGTGGAACGCACCGCCATTCACTTCCGGTTATCCGGTATATATGGGAAACATAACCAGTTTTACTTTGTATAAATGGTTTGAATATGTACATATCTCTAAAATAAAAAATTAAAAGAAGGGGGGAAGGGGGCTCGATGTGTTTTAACTGACTTGCTAGGTTTTCCCACGTAGTTACCGTGCCGAATCGTCCATCTTCTTCCGGTTACTAGAGGATGTGGCTTGAAGGGGCAGCTGGCCGGATGTTGTGTGGATGCAGGTGCGATGCGTTCCACACTAGAACGCAACCTCCCAATGATTGGCTGTGTATGGTGAGGGGGAAAGTGGATATATGTGTTCCGCCTTCTACGTTGTCACTGTACTGAAATACTAGACTAGATATCTGAGGGATCCTTAAAATGTGTTTAAGTTTATATTTAAGGATAGGTGGCCCCTCAAGAACTTTAGTGGATAGGGGACTGAATGATTACTTAGTAAGAGGATAAATCTTACAAACCGGATTCCCAAAAAGTTGGGACACTATACAAATCGTGAATAAAAACTGAATGCAATGATGTGGAGATGGCAAATGTACATATTTTATATGTAATAGAACGTAGATGACAGATCAAACGTTTAATCCGAGTACATGTATCATTTTAAAGGAAAAATACGTTGATTCAAAATTTCACAGTGTCAACAAATCCCCAAAAAGTTGGGACAAGTAGCAATAAGAGGCTGGAAAAAGTAAATTTGAGCATAATGAAGAGCTGGAAGACCAATTAACACTAATTAGGTCAATTGGCAACATTATTGGGTATAAAAAGAGCTTCTCAGAGTGGCAGTGTCTCTCAGAAGCCAAGATGGGTAGAGGATCACCAATTCCCACAATGTTTCACAGAAAAATAGTGGAGCAATATCAGAAAGGTGTTACCCAGCGAAAAATTGCAAAGTCTTTGCATCTATCATCATCAACTGTGCATAACATCATCCGAAGATTCAGAGAATCTGGAACAGTCTCTGTGCGTAAGGGTCAAGGCCGTAAAAACCATACTGGATGCCCGTGATCTCCGGGCCCTTAAACGACACTGCACCACAAACAGGAATGCTACGGTAAAGGAAATTACAGAATGGGCTCAGGAATACTTCCAGAAACCATTGTCAGTGAACACAATCCACCGTGCCATCCATCGTTGCCAGCTGAAACTCTACAGTGCAAAGAAGAAGCCATTTCTAAGCAAGATCCACAAGCGCAGGCATTTTCACTGGGCCAGGGATCATTTAAAATGGAGTGTGGCAAAATGGAAGACTGTTCTGTGGTCAGACGAGTCACGATTCAAAGTTCTTTTTGGAAATCTGGGACGCCATGTCATCCGGACCAAAGAGGACAAGGACAACCCAAGTTGTTATCAACGCTCAGTTCAGAAGCCTGCATCTCTGATGGTATGGGGTTGCATGAGTGCGTGTGGCATGGGCAGCTTGCATGTCTGGAAAGGCACCATCAATGCAGAAAAATATATTCAGGTTCTAGAACAACATATGCTCCCATCCAGACGTCATCTCTTTCAGGGAAGACCCTGCATTTTTCAACAAGATAATGCCAGACCACATTCTGCATCAATCACAACATCATGACTGCGTAGTAGAAGGGTCCGGGTACTGAAATGGCCAGTCTGCAGTCCAGATCTTTCACCTATAGAGAACATTTGGCGCATCATAAAGAGGAAGGTGCAACAAAGAAGGCCCAAGACGATTGAACAGTTAGAGGCCTGTATTAGACAAGAATGGGAGAGCATTCCTATTTCTAAACTTGAGAAACTGGTCTTCTCGGTCCCCAGACGTCTGTTGAGTGTTGTAAGAAGAAGGGGAGATGCCACACAGTGGTGAAAATGGCCTTGTCCCAACTTTTTGGGGATTTGTTGACACCATGAAATTCTGATTCAACATATTTTTCCCTTAAAATGGTACATTTTCTCAGTTTAAACTTTCGTTCCATGATTTATGTTCTATTCTGAATAAAATATTAGAAGTTGGCACCTCCACATCATTGCATTCAGTATTTATTCACAATTTGTATAGTGTCCCAACTTTTTGGAATCCGGTTTGTAATTGGATAATTGGATAAATAAATAAATATTAATTGATAGTAAACATCCAATTAAGGAGTTTTTCGGCCATAATATAAAAGATTGTATGTCCGAAGTGAATCTGAATGAGGACATGACCATTTTAGAGGGGGGATTGATAACAGTAGTACCAATTAGATAGATGATATTTCATAAAAACATCAATATATATAAATATATAAATATATAGATAAAAACACATTAATAAATATATATCTGTATAAACAGTACATATATATACACAGAAAGGTGGATACGTGAACCTTATACAACATAGAAAGTTGTGCCACATATGGGAAAAATAGAATTAAAATCTTGTTATATTATGAATTTAAGGTATTGTATTCAGTAGTTTGTATATTCAAGTGATTCGTTCAGACCGAATGGTGTTAAGGTGTTAAGGCGAAAGATCTAGTACATCTCCCTACGGCATAGAGATTGATAGGATTTCATGTCTTTTTCTAGTAATGTGACTGTTAGGCCTGATGGATCTCCCTCATGAAACATCGCAAAGTGCCTGGATACACTATGAGTTGTTACTTTCCTCATAATGTTCGACCGATGTTCATTCATCCTCTCACGTGCAGATTGGATGGTACGTCCTACATAGAGGAGGTTACAGGGACAGCGTAGGAGGTAGATGACATCAGTTGTCCCACAGTCTAACCTATGTTTGATGTTAAGGACTTTGTTGCTGGAGGGGATGGTTACTTCTTTTGTACCATTTGTTAACATATTGCAACATTTGCATCTTATGTTGTTACACTTAAAATTTCCTGACGGTTTCTTTGAAGGTTTCCTGATCGTTTTTGTACAGTGGGAGGGGTTTCTCTCTATTTTTGGGCAAGAGGGGGCCAACAGATTCTTTAGGGTTTTTGGGTCCTTTAATAGGATTGGCCAATTTTTTACTAGGGTTTGCCTGATAAGTGAGTGTTGGGAATTGTAACGAGTAATGAGACTTGAACCCCGAAACTTATCATTATTTTTTATTTCCAATGTGGAGGATTTAGGTTTGGGTTTCAGACTTTCTTTTTGTGAGATTTGGTATATTCTCTTGCTAGAGTCCATTAAAAGTTTCTTTGGATAGCCTTTTTCTTTGAACCTTTCCTTTAATTCCCTGACCTGAGTCTTCATAGTTCCATCATCTGTGCAGTTTCTCCTAATCCTTTTCATTTGACTATAGGGGATGTTTTGTTTCCATTTGGGATGGTGGCAGCTCCTATAGTCGAGAAAACTATTAGCATCCACATTTTTAAAGTGGGTTTTGCTAATGATTTTATTATTTCTAATACTTAGATGTAAATCAAGGAACACCTCCTCCCATGGATTGTGTTCCATAGTGAATGAGAGATTCCAATGGTTGGAATTAATGAGATCAATAAATTGGACTAAATCATGACTGTTACCTTGCCATATGAAGATGATGTTGTCTATGAATCGACAGTAGAACTTGATTTGTGGATGTGTCAACAAGCCAAATCTCTGTTCGAAAACCCCCATAAAGAGATTTGCATAGGATGGGGCAAACTTAGTGCCCATCGCTGTTCCCTGTGCTTGAATATATAATTTTTCATTGAATATAAAATTGTTATGTTGAAGTATGAATTCAATTGCTTTTAGGAGGAATTCTTTTTGATAATCTGGCATATGGGGATCCTGAAGTAGGGTCTGGGAAATGGCAGTAATCCCTAGATCATGTTGGATGTTGCTATACAGCCCACCATAACGTTATTTGTGTATATAGCAGACCCATGGAGCTAATGTCTATGATAACACCATTCACAGACATTTACCATGGCGTATAGAATGCCCCATTGTCATAGAGGGTGTTACAGAAAACTAGAAGACACAAATGAACATCCAACTGACTTGATCCAAAACTAAGGAACATAAGGGTAAGCCCTGTAACAGCCCTAGCTCTCTCCCTTACTGCTCAGCCTATGCAAAAATCTATATGGTAGATAATTGCATACCCTCGTTCCTCGACTGTATGACACCTGAACACCCTAAAATAGTAAGGGGACACGACCACCGGCTCCCTACATTTAATACGGAGGGAGTCAGGGTCACCTAGGATCAAGCAAACAGGAAAACAGAAATAAATGAACAGACTTATCTGTAGAAGCATCAGTTGTAGCATCCAGCATGCACACACTCCAGGAAGTTGTATAAACGGAAAAGTGATGCAATATGGGAGGGGATTAAAAGGGATGCAATCAGTGCAACTAGATGACAGCTGAGAGAGGGAAATGAGATGACAAAACGAAAGCAAAACAAAAGAACCTCAAGCAGGAGGTTCTGAAGAACGTCTGTCAGAGCTTCTCAGTTGTCTGGCGGTGACAGTACCCCTCCTTCTACAAGTGGACTCTGGACACTCAGAGCCCACCTTCTCAGGATGGGACCTATGGAAAGCCCTGATGAGACGAGTGGCCTTAATGTCCGTCACTGGGACCCACATCCTCTCCTCAGGACCATAACCCTCCCAATGAACGAGGTACTGGAGAGAACCACAGACAACACAAGAATCCACAATCCTAGAGACCTGAAATTCATGATTACCATCAACCACAATCGGAGGAGGAGGCAAAGAGGAGGGTACAATGGGTTGGACATAAGGTTTTAATAGGGACTTATGAAAAACATTATGGATCTTCCAAGTGTGAGGACGATCAAGACGGTAGGCAACAGGATTGATGATGGACAAGAGTTTGTAAGGCCCAATAAACTTAGGACCAACTTCCAGGAGGGAACCTTCAATTTGATATTCTTAGTAGACAACCACACCAGATCACCAACATTCAGGTCCGGACCAGGCACACGTCTCTTATCCGCCACGCGTTTATATCTCTCACTCATGCTCTTTAGATTATCCTGAATCTTTTGCCAAATAGATGTCGAAGACTAGGAGAATCTCTCACATCAGGTAAACAAGAAGACCCCTCTCCAGAGAATGTCCCAAACTGCGGATGAAACCCATATGCACCAAAAAATGGCGACTTATCAGAGGACTCCTGACGACGGTTATTTAAAGCAAACTCAAGGCACAAAAAAGAACACCAATCCTCCTGATTCTCCGCCACAAAACAGCGCAGATATGTCTCCAGATTCTGATTGACGCGCTCCGTCTGGCCATTCGACTACGGGTGGAAAGCAGAAGAGAAGAGAAAGCGAGAACAGAAAGGCTTCCAGAATCTGGAAACAAACTGCGTGCCCCTATCAGAGACTATGTCTGAAGGAATACCATGCAATTTGACAATGTGATCAATAAATGCCTGCGCCAGCGTCTTAGCATTGGGCAACCCAGGAAAAGAATGAAATGCACCATTTTGCTAAAACAGTCCACCACCACCAGAATCACAGTCTTCCCAGAGGAACGAGGCAGGTCCGTAATGAAGTCCATGGACAGATGTGTCCAAGGACGGGAAGGAATGGGTAACGGAAGGAGAGGACCTGATGGCCGTGAATGAGGGACTTTGGCACGAGCGCAGGTCTTGCAGGCTGCCACAAAACCATCAACTGACTTACGAAGCGCCGGCCACCAGAATCTCCAAGCGATTAGATCCACTGTGGCTCTACCCCCCGGGTGCCCAGCAAGGACAGTATCGTGGTACTCCTTAAAAACCTTGTGTCTTAAAGCGAGAGGCACAAACAACCTCCCAGGAGGACAAAGATCAGGAGCCTCTGCCTGGGCTGCCTGAACCTCTGCCTCCAATTCAGAATAAAAAGCAGAAACCACCACAGCTTCAGCCAAAATGGGACCCGGGTCTTCAAAATTCCCACCTCCCGGAAAACAACGTGACAGGGCATCCGCCTTCACATTCTTAACCCCAGTGCGGAACGTGACAACAAAATTAAACCTTGAAAAGAACAAAGACCATCTGGCCTGTCTTGGGTTCAGACGCTTGGCTGACTCCAAGTATACCATATTCTTATCGTCGGTAAACACGGTAATAGGGTGTCTGGCTCCCTCTAGCCAATGGCGCCATTCATCAAAAGCTAACTTGATGGCCAACAACTCCCTATCTCCATGGGCTCCTGCTCAGAGGGGATTGAGAGAGACTGAGACTCCTGCACACTGAATGAGACCGCCGCACTGTCCTTGGACTGAGTATGACAGGAAGGAGTGATCTCTCCTCTGTCTCTAAGACGCCTGTCAATACGAACGGCCCGAGTCCAAGGAGGTAGGTCTCTCATGAAAGGCAAATGCATCTTTCAATCCCTCTGAAAGACCATGGCAAAATTGACTTCGGAGTGCAGCATCATTCCAACCAGTATCAGCTGCCCATCTCCGAAATTCTGAACAGTATATCTCTGCGGACTGTTTACCTTGGCATTAAAGACGCAGTCTAGACTCAGCCAGAGCAATGCGATCCGGATCATCATATATCTGACCCAGGGCTAAAAAAATCCCTGAGCAGTGAGATGATGATCCACACCCTCTGCTCCTCATCACCAGAGGAATGGGGAAGTAGGCAAAAATGGAGTTTGCAAGCCTCTCTAAAACGAACAAAATTCTCACTACCCCCAGAGAACGTATCCAGGAGCGTGATCTTAGGCTCAGAAACGGTCACCTGAAACTTAGATACAGTTTTACGGAGATCTGCTACCTTCAATGAAAGACCCTGCATGTGTTCAGTCAAAAGTGAAACCGGATCCATGCTTGAGACTGTTTTGGCGGTTTATAATGTCAAAGAAGGTGATACAGAAAACTAGAAGACACAAATGAACATCCAACTGACTTGATCCAAAACTAAGGAACATAAGGGTAATTCCTGTAACAGGCCTAGCTCTCTCCCTTACTGCTCAGCCTATGCAAAAATCTATATGGTAGATAATTGCATACCCTCGTTCCTCGACTGTATGACACCTGAACACCCTATAATAGTGAGGGGACACGACCACCAGCTCCCTACACTTAATACAGAGGGAGTCAGGGTCACCTAGGATCAAGCAAACAGGAAAACACAAATAAATGAACAGACTTATCTGTTGAAGCATCAGTTGTAGCATCCAGCATGCACACACTCCAGGAAGTTGTATAAATCGCAAAGTGATGCAGTATGGGAGGGGATTTAAAGGGATGCAATCAGTGCATCTAGATGACAGCTGAGAGAGGGAAACGAGATGACAAAACGAAAGCAACACAAAAGAACCTCAAGCAGGAGGTTCTGAAGAACGTCTGTCAGAGCTTCTCAGATGTCTGGAAGTGACACCCATAGGCTGGATTGGTAATTTATTTCAATCTATTAGACAAGCAATCTAATGATTGCATGTTCAAATCCTCAAAGGGAACTTAAAGGGGTATTCTCATCTTATTGATCCTATTTTAATAAATTATATACCCCCAGTGAGCTTTTTTAAAAATATATTTCATTTAAAAAAAACTACTGTTTTCTTTAAATTTTTCTTATTAAAATTCATTGTTGATCTGCCCTGCCCATGTAAACGGCCACCGCTCGCCGGCCGCATCCATGGGCCGCGCTTACGCAGAAGAACTCTGGCATCCAGCGAGAACGAGCGCGTCTCCGGGCGGCTGCTCATGTGCAGATATATATTCCTTTGTGCTGAGTCTGAAACTGAGCCGCGCATGCGCGGCTCCATTGTAGACACGGCACAAGTAATTATAAATCAGCAGAGAAGGAGGGAAGCTGTACAGTCTTTGAGAGTTCAGCAGCGCAGCCCGGATCTCCTCAGTGAATGGTGAGGATATCGAGGCTGCGCTGCTGTGTATAACTGTCTCCCCCCCCCCCTTCTTTTGATTTCAGGATAGACGAGCGGAACCCACCATCGGGCGCTGCTGTGTCAGCCCCGATGGTTACCATGGCAACCGGACGCCTCCACAGGCATAAGGCTTGCCATGGTATATCTAAGCCTGATCAGGCTCCTGCTAAAGGCAGTGGCGTAGGGATCTCCCTCTCCAAAAAAAAATCATTGGCGGCAGCGGCAGTTCTGATCGGAGCTCAGCAGTGTAATGCTGGGGCTCCGATCGGTTACCATGGCAGCCAGGACGCTATTCCCCCCCCCCCCTCATTGGTGGCAGCGGCAATTCTGATCGGAGTCCCAGCAGTGTAATGCTGGGACTCCGATCGGTTACCATGGCAGTCAGGCTGGCTGCCATGGTCATTTACTCTACAGCAATAGACTTACCTGCGCTGTGGCCCCCGGCACTCCTTCTTGTAACACTTCACTGGTCTGTGCTGCGCATTGCTATAAGCATAACCAATGCGCTGCACAGACCAGTAAGTTACAAGAAGAAGGAGCGTCGGGCGGCCACGGCGCAGGTAAGTATCTGGAGGCACAAAGGGGGCTGTTTGGAGGCACAATGAGGGCTGTTTGGAGGCACAATGAGGGCTGTTTGAAGGCACAATGGTGGCTGTTTTGAGGCACAATGGCGACTGTTTGGAGGCAAAATGGAGGCTGTTTGGAGACACAATGGGGTCTGTTTGGAGGCACAATGGGGGCTGATTGGAGGCACAATGGGGGTTGTTTGGCGGCACAATGGGGGCTGTTTGGCGGCACAATGGGGGCTGTTTGGAGGCACAATTGGGGCTGTTTGGCGGCGCAAAGGGGGCTGTTTGGCGGCACAATGGGGGCTGTTTGGAAGCACAATGAGGACTGTTTAGAGACACAATGGGGGTGGCTGATGGATGTAGCAGAGCTGAATATGCTGCTGTTCAGCCATAGTTCTAGTGAGGAAGGGAAAAGACAGATGTAGCAGGGCTGTATATGTGGCGGGTCAGTGTTAATGCTGGTGGAAGAGAGAAACTGATATAGCAGAGCTGAATACGCTGCTGTTCAGATACAGTTCTAATCGGGAAGGGAATAGACAGATGCAGCAGAGCTGTATATGTGAGCTGTATACAAAACTGGAGTACAGCTGTAATGGAAAAATATCTGCATCAGTGCTGGTGGGTGGGGGATGGACATGTTTTATGAGAGACAAAAGCACCGATTATACGTTTACTAGCTGACAAGATTTTGAGCTAATATACAAACCGGATTCCAAAAAAGTTGGGACACTAAACAAATTGTGAATACAAACTGAATGCAATGATGTGGAGATGGCAAATGTACATATTTTATTTGTAATAGAACGTAGATGACAGATCAAACGTTTAATCCGAGTAAATGTATCATTTTAAAGGAAAAATACGTTGATTCAAATTTTCACGTTGTCAACAAATCCCCAAAAAGTTGGGACAAGTAGCAATAAGAGGCTGGAAAAAGTAAATTTGAGCATAACGAAGAGCTGGAAGGCCAATTAACACTAATTAGGTCAATTGGCAACATGATTGGGTATAAAAGAGCTTCTCAGATTGGCAGTGTCTCTCAGAAGCCAAGATGGGTAGAGGATCACCAATTCCTACAATGTTGCGCAGAAAGATAGTGGAGCAATATCAGAAAGGTGTTACCCAGCGAAAAATTGCAAAGATTTTGTGCATAACATCATCCGAAGATTCAGAGAATCTGGATCAATCTCTGTGCGTAAGGGTCAAGGCCGTAAAACCATACTGGATGCCCGTGATCTCCGGGCCCTTAAACAACACTGCACCACAAACAGGAATGCTACTGTAAAGGAAATCACAGAATGGGCTCAGGAATACTTCCAGAAACCATTGTCAGTGAACACAATCCACCGTGCCATCCGCCGTTGCCAGCTGAAACTCTACAGTGCAAAGAAGCCATTTCTAAGCAAGATCCACAAGCTCAGGCATTTTCACTGGGCCAGGGATCATTTAAAATGGAGTGTGGCAAAATGGAAGACTGTTCTGTGGTCAGACGAGTCACGATTCAAAGTTATTTTTGGAAATCTGGGACGCCATGTCATACGGACCAAAGAGGACAAGGACAACCCAAGTTGTTATCAACGCTCAGTTCAGAAGCCTGTATCTCTGATGGTATGGGGTTACATGAGTGCGTGTGGCATGGGCAGCTTGCATGTCTGGAAAGGCACCATCAATGCAGAAAAATATATTCAGGTTCTAGAACAACATATGCTCCCATCCAGACGGCATCTCTTTCAGGGAAGACCCTGCATTTTTCAACAAGATAATGCCAGGCCACATTCTGCATCAATCACAACATCATGGCTGTGTAGGAGAAGGATCTGGGTACTGAAATGGCCAGTCTGCAGTCCAGATCTTTCACCTATAGAGAACATTTGGCGCATCATAAAGAGGAAGGTGCAAGAAAGAAGGCCCAAGACGATTGAACAGTTAGAGGCCTGTATTAGACAAGAATGGGAGAGCATTCCTATTTCTAAACTTGAGAAACTGGTCTCCTCGGTCCCCAGACGTCTGTTGAGTGTTGTAAGAAGAAGGGGAGATGCCACACAGTGGTGAAAATGGCCTTGTCCCAACTTTTTGGGGATTTGTTGACACCATGAAATTCTGATTCAACATATTTTTCCCTTAAAATGGTACATTTTCTCAGTTTAAACTTTTGTTCCGTGATTTATGTTCTATTCTGAATAAAATATTAGAAGTTGGCACCTCCACATCATTGCATTCAGTTTTTATTCACGATTTGTATAGTGTCCCAACTTTTTGGGAATCCGGTTTGTATAATATGGAATTATATTTTTTGATAAACAAAATGGGTTTGTAAGAGATCAGACAGAGATTTTGTGTGTAAGGGTCCATTCACACGTCCGTAAATGGGTCCACATCCGTTCCGCAATTTTGCGGAACGGGTGCGGACCCATTCATTCACAGTGTGCTATCCGCATTTGCGGAGCGGGGCCCCGATCTTCCAGTCCGCAACACCGCAAAAGATAGAACATGTCCTATTCTTGCCCGCAGCTGCACAAGAATAGGCATTTCTATAGGGGGTGCCGGCCGGGTGTGTTGTGGGTCCGCAACACACCACGGACGTGTGAATGGACCCTAAAACTGTGCAGAACAGCCACATGTTTTGAACACTGAGTCAGGATTCCACAGCAGGGGGGAGGGGCCTCACAGACACTGCAGGCTGCCAGACTGATGAGTCATACTTTTCACATGAACTAGCGCGCAAGTACTGAGCTCTCGGTGTGATGTCATAAGGAGGTGTGGCCGGCCTTCACTCTAGCTGCCTAAGCCCGCCCAGCCTTAGCAGCAGAAAAACCAGGAAGTGAACAGCTAGCTGGCAGAAGGTGAGGATGAAGTAGCAAGATGAGAATACCCCTTTAATATAAGTACAAAAAAGAAAGTTTAAAAAAAATATATTTTTTTTTTCAAATGACCCCCTTTCGCCATAATTAGAAAATAAAAATAAACCACAGTGTCCCAAAATGCCCAAACTATTAAAATATAAATGTATTTAATCCTGTATGGTGAACACTGTAACGGAAAATAGAAACACAATGACCTATTTGCCTTTTTGGTCACTTCGCTTCCCCCCAAAAAAATGATATAAAGTGATCAAAAAGTCATACACACTCCAAAATTGTATCACTGAAAACTATAGATTATCACACAAAAAAAAAGTCGCCACACAGCTTAATAGAGATAATTATAAAAAAAAGTTATAGGGTCAGAATATAGTGATGAAAAGCAAAAACAAAAAAAAAATATATATATATATTTTTTTTAAGTATGTGCATGCGATGGTTGCTGAGGCATTTGAGAGTGGTCCTTATGATGGCTTATGATACTCCAACTCTCCCTCAGGCCGTGCAGGCAGTGAATGGAGGGGCACAACCTTTTTTCACTCTGGGAATATCCTGGACCGGTGGGGTCTCCTGCCTGGTGGTGGCTGGGGTGCCCTTGATGTTAGAATGAGCAGTGGGAGTGTAATGCAGGAGAAGAGGAGGAGGATGATAATGAATGGATCAGGTATAGAGACCAGGAAATCTTAATAATGGCAAAATAAAGGCTCTCCTTTACTGAATAGCTGATTGGAGTCACAGTAGAAATACATGCAGCAAGCACAGTCCTGAGGTATTTCACAACGTAGGCTTCTTCCCAAGTGTGACAGGTGCAAGATGCAAGGTCATCTGCCAAATTGCAAAGCTTCTTTATCTCACATGTGATTCTTACCAAAGTTTCTTTTTCTGGCAGCTTTCCACTCTTAGGCATGGTCTTTTCATACAGAAAAGTTCTTTCCAGGCTTATTTGGCAAATCACCCCAAAACAGGTCTTTTCTCTAGCTTGACTTGCTAGGAACTCCTTATTGCTAGCCAGGAGAAAATGGGAACGGCCCATAACCTGACAAATATAACTTAGGCTGCTACGTTTAACTGTTTTCTACCTATACACATAGCCTCCTTGGGTCACATTGTGCATAGATCATATTCATTATCACAATGAACACGTCAACCAATTTAGTAATGAACCATAACATTAAGCCTTTAACAGTGGATGTGGTATTAAGATAAAATGATGGTGATAATTATCATTGTAATATGCATATTTCTAACATATATCTACAATCGTTTAGTTTCGTATTACAAACAATATGAAACCTCTGAGTTAAATTATATATATTTTTTTAATCCAGCTTGTCTTCTGGTTTTTGACCAGTGGAAACCTTTCTCCTTAGAAAACCTTTAAGAAAAAATTGCAATTACATTTAGAAGCCATATTGCTAATCATGAGTCTAATATACATAGAGATAACCAATCAAGTTTAAATTCTGGAATTTGTTTAAAGTCCAGAACAACCCATGTTCAGTTTCATAGACGGCTTAGGTGATTTCTCCCTTAGACATGACAAATAGCATGCCTTCAGGACATTACAGCCCTGCTAATTTGGTCTAGACCACAGAATGAATTTCATGTTTTTTTAATTGGATGGTTTTCAGCTATTTTCTTTACAAAATGATTATAATGGTGTGGACCTTTATAATGCTTAGACGTAGTTAGATGTAATGTAAAATCCTTTATATTATGTTACATCATTGACAAGTTTGTCATAGTAAATGTTACTCTCCTATAGCTAGTTTTCTTGATTTTTTTAAACAGAATACGCCACTTTATACATATCAGGTATTTCACAGCATGTGCAAACATTGCTTTTTGGAGTCTGATATTGTGATGTTAGACAGAGTAAATCTAGAGCCAGAAGGCTTCCAGTGCTGAGAACATAGAGTGACTCAGTTTTTGTCCGCTGACTCACACATCTGTCTTTTTCTCCACTTTCCAATTGAAATTGTGCATAACCAAGCCATGCTGGTAGCTGCCACTCAATATGTCAGTTTTCTTCTATGAAGTGCTTCAGTTGCTGCAACAGTCCAGTCCCAAGAAGAGTGACACCAGTGTCGGACTGGGGGCCCACCTTGCGTATACATTCAAATATAGTAAATAATCTAAAAAACTTTTATATGATCATAAGCTGGTTGATGTGCTGTACATTGAATATACACTCACCTAAAGAATTATTAGGAACACCATACTAATACGGTGTTGGACCCCCTTTTGCCCTCAGAACTGCCTTATTTATATGTGGCATTGATTCAACAAGGTGCTGATAGCATTCTTTAGAAATGTTGGCCCATATTGATAGGATAGCATCTTGCAGTTGATGGAGATTTGAGGGATGCACATCTAGGGCATGAAGCCTTCCACCACATCCCAAAGATGCTCTATTGGGTTAAGATCTGGTGACTGGGGGGGCCATTTTAGTACAGTGAACTCATTGTCATGTTCAAGAAACCAATTTGAAATGATTCAAGCTTTGTGACATGGTGCATTATCCTGCTGGAAGTAGCCATCAGAGGATAGGTACATGGTGGTCATGAAGGGATGGACATGGTCAGAAACAATGCTCAGGTAGCCTGTGGCATTTAAACGATGGCCAATTGGCACTAAGGGGCCTAAAATGTGCCCATAAATCATCCCCCACACCATTACACCACCACCACCAGCCTGCACAGTGGTAACAAGGCATGATGGATACATGTTCTAATTCTGTTTACGCCATATTCAGACTCTACCATTTGAATGTCTCAACAGAAATCGAGAAAGGAAACCACGGCACTCGTTTCAGTGATTTTGAAAATTTATATTTTCATATTTTCATTTCATTTCGTATTATCATTTATCATTTCATTTTGATCAGCATCCAGGAATGAGATATGTACAGACTGGCCAACGTTTCGGTCCTAATATGGGACCTTGATCACGGCCTTAGTCTTGTCTCGCATATTGCCTGTAGGATGCGCATCCTACAGGCAATATGCGAGACAAGACTAAGGCCGTGATCAAGGTCCCATATTAGGACCGAAACGTTGGCCAGTCTGTACATATCTCATTCCTGGATGCTGATCAAAATGAAATGATAATATGAAATGAAATGAAAATATGAAAATAAAAAATTTCTAAATCACTGAAACGAGTGCCGTGGTTTCCTTTTTCTATATTACCTCAAGTACCATTGAGCACCGTACCACACGACACCAGAGGAGTGCCGTCCAACCTAAACTATATCAACAGAAATCGAGACTCATCAAACCAGGCAAACATTTTTCCAGTCTTCAACAGTCCAATTTTGGTGAGCTCGTGCAAATTGTAGCCGGTTTTTCCTATTTGTAGTGGAGATGAGTGGTTCCCGGTGGGGTCTTCTGCTGTTGTAGCCCATCCGCCTCAAGGTTGTGCGTGTTGTGGCTTTACAAATGCTTTGCTGCATACCTCGGTTGTAACGAGTGGTTATTTCAGTCAACGTTTCTCTTCTATCAACTTTAATCAGTCGGCCCATTCTCCTCTGACCTCTAGCATCAACAAGGCATTTTCGCCCACAGGACTGCCGCATACTGGATGTTTTTCCCTTTTCACACCATTCTTTGTAAACCCTAGAAATGGTTGTGTGTGAAAACCCCAGTAACTCAGCAGATTGTGAAATACTCAGATCGGCCCATCTGGCACCAACAACCATGCCACGCTCAAAATTGCTTAAATCACCTTTCTTTCCCATTCTGACATTCAGTTTAGAGTTCAGGAGATTGTCTTGACCAGGACCACAACCATGCATGCATTGAAGCAACTGCCATGTGATTGGTTGACTAGATAATCACATTAATGAGAAATAGAACGGGTGTTCCTAATAATTCTTTAGGTGAGTGTATGTATATAGTGTACTAAATCTATTGTGTTATGTGCCACTTGTGCAGGGGGTGGGAGACTAGGGGGCCACCTTGCACAGGGGCCCTCCGGGGGATTCCCCTGTACCCCTGTGGGCCAGTCCGAGCCTGTGTATCACCCAGACTCAACCTCTACTGCTACATCACATGAGCACCTTTTTCTCAAGTTAATGCAATTTATAAAGAATCAAATAACAATAGCGTCATCTAGCTATTCAAATAGCCATATATGCTATATTGTCAAAAGTATGGTGCAGCTTCAACCAAAAGCTTTATGTGCCAACTTCTGCTGCCCAGCTCAGTGAAATGCAACAGTTGTTATTAATATGGTGGCAAGGACCTAAAGTGAACAAAGCACTTAGGAAACCAAAGTAGAAAAAAACACTGGTATGGCAAATGACCTCAGTACAGTAGGAATGTACTAAGGTGATGAATATTTAGGTGTCAATGTGTCAATCAGTCCATTCACAGTAGGCCTCCGTTATACACTAAAGTACTAGATAGAGGCAGACAATACCAGATCTGTTAACAGCAGCTTGTTGACGGGTTCCAGGTAGCAATAATGCAAAGTAAAACAAGCAACGAAGTAAGTAAAAATTCTCCTATATTTGCTGGCTATAATGCTAATCATAGGTGGGATCAGGGACAACAGGTTGAGTTCTTCACTTATGTGCACATATATTTTGCTATAATGGAAACATAAAACAATGATTGGCTTGGAACAATGTTAAACCATTCAATAATCTCTCTATATAAACACAGCACAACATAGAAAGACATACACCGACGAGAAGCAGAATGTGTTCATGTGATCTTGTGCAGCAAGTATGAGAAAAGAGAGACACTTTGATAAATGGTGGCCTTTGTACAAGGCCTGTTTGGTCTTAAGGATATCTTAACAATGGTGTATCCTGAATGTCCTTCGCCCTCTAACCCCTCCCTTTCATGGGGGAATAATCATGTCAGCAGAATTCCACGCACCCCACAGCTCCCTGTTTGGAGAACACCTCCTTGTTCCACACAGTTCAACATATTCAGGGCACATACGGAGAAAAGGAGAGATATGAAAACTGAACAGCTTGTTATTTTGGCAACAATACAACCCAAATCTTGTTATGTTAGCAAAAGGAAGCAAAGACTTGAGACAAGTCATTCCAGCTTGTTAAGAGAAGGAGGTCTGGTGATGAATGGGGAACTGGATATGTTATTTGTCTTAATTTAGATGAATTTGAAGTGGTGATGATAATTACAGATCTGCACTCTAAGTTTCTCTCTGTAGTGAAGGATTCTTTTATCCTTGTTCCCGCGAGACACTCGCCCTCTCTTTATATCACAAACGCAGTGAAAGGATACTGCTGTTACAGGAAATGGCCCTCTTAAAGAGACCCCATATTATTCTTCGTTTCATCTTGCTGCAAATGTAAAGGGGTAAACTTGTTAAGCTCAGAGGTTCCCTGACTCCAAGAAATGCAGACCCTTTTTGGAAATGTTGCATTATTGGCTGGAATAACACAATGACACATCAATATCATTAACTCAGTTATGGCTGGGAAAGGCTACTGTGCATGAATCTTTGTCTTTTAGCAAGTATTGAGATGTAGTGGAAGCAAAAAAAAATCCTCTCCATGTTTTAAAAAGCTCACAGTTGCTGAAAACTACTCTTTTAAAAGGCACTGAATTTTAATTAGGCATTGGAGATGAGTGCATTTTGCAGATTTTTTTTGTGACTGCATAATACCTCTCTGAGTGAGACATGCAAGCCCCTCTCTCTGTCGTAATAGAAAACATTTTTGGAGCATATTTTATTTGGGTTTAATTGAATCGGACCTGAATCCAGTATTTTAAAAAATCTGGCGAATCAGAGCCATAACTAATTTTGTTCATCTCTAATAGGCACAGATTGTTTGGTTCCCTTGCACTTTTTTTTGTGTTTTTTTTCTTTAGTTGTAGCCATGTACCTCCACTTATTTATTTATCATATGGTGCAGGATGTTCTTATCTCTTTGTGTTTGTTTTTGTTTTTAAAATAATATATACTTGTAGATGTGGCTGCCTCCAAGTCTGATACACTCCTAGTATTCTATCCCACAGGCTGTTTTTAATTAGGTGATGCAGAGAGCTGAGTTTGCTCTTCCTCTCATGGGATGCTTGATTGCACATAGAGGTAACAAGTAGCAACACAGCCTTTGTGCAGGTTCTGCTCTCCTGAATTTAAATGCCCACTGGAATAGAGATAAGTATCAAATAAAGGAGGTTTCTGCCTGGACTGAGGCCATCTTGCTCAGATATCTCTTGATCAATATTCTGTATATCTGCTAAGAAACTCATATTTATTTATCATACAAGTGCCTTAAAAAAAGTATTCATACCTTATGAACTTTTCCAAATTTTTTCACGTTGAACCCACAAACTTAGGCCTCATGCACACAACCGTTGTGTGCATCCATGGCCGTTGTTCCGTTTTCCGTGATTTTCTGCAGACCCATTGACTTTCAATGGGTCCGTTGAAAACTCGGAAAATGCACCGTTGTTCATCAGCGGCCGTGATCCGTGTGTCCTGTTCGTCAAAAAATATGACCTGTCCTATTTTTTTGATGGACAACGGTTCACGGACCCATTCAAGTCAACGGGTCCATGAAAGAACACGGATGCACACAAGATTGGCATCCGTGTCCGTGATCCATGGCCGTAAGTTACTTTCATACAGACGGATCCAAAGATCTGTCTGCATAAAAGCTTTTTCAGAGCTTTTTCAGATCCGACAGTATATTCTAACACAGAGGCGTTCCCATAGTGATGGGGACGCTTCTAGTTAGAATATACTACGAACTGTGTACATGACTGCCCCTGCTGCCTGGCAGCACCCGATCTCTTACAGGGGGCTGTGATCCATACAATTAACCCCTCAGGTGCCACACCTGAGGGGTTAATTGTGCATATCATAGCCCCCTATAAGAGATCAGGGGGTGCCAGGCAGCAGGGGGCAGACCCCCCTCCCTCCCTAGTTTTAATTTCATTGGTGGCCAGTGCGGCCCCCCCCAGCCCCCCTCCCTCCCTCTATTGTATTAATTTCATTGGTGACCAGTGTGCGGCCCCCCCGGCCTCCCCTCCCTCCCTCTATTGTATTAGTTTCATTGGTGGCCAGTGTGCGGCCCCCCCTCCCTCCCTCTAGTGTATTAATTTCATTGGTGGCCAGTGTGCGCGCCACCACCCCCCGGGCCCCGTCCCTCCCTCTATTGTATTAGTTTCATTGGTGGCCAATGTGCAGCCTCCCCCCCCCCCGATCATTGGTGGCAGCGGAGAGTTCCGATCAGAGTCCCAGTTTAGTCGCGGGGGCTCCGATCGGTAACCATGGCAACCAGGACGCTACTGCAGTCCTGGTTGCCATGGTTACTTAGCAATATTAGAAGCATCCATCATACTTACCTGCTGCGCTGTCTGTGACCGGCCAGGCGCTCCTCCTACTGGTAAGTGACAGATCATTAAGCAATGCGCCGCACAGACCTGTCACTTACCAGTAGGAGGAGCTCCCGGCCGGTCACAGACAGCGCAGCAGGTAAGTATGATGGATGCTTCTAATATTGCTAAGTAACTATGGCAACCAGGGCGCAGTAGCGTCCTGGTTGCCATGGTTGCCGATTGGAGCCCCAGCGATTAAACTGGGACTCCGATCGGAACTCTCTGCTGCCACCAATGATCGGGAGGGGAGGCCGCACGCTGGCCACCAATGAAATTAATACAATAGAGAGAGGGAGGGGACCGCACACTGGCCACCAATGAAACTAATACAATAGAGGGAGGGGGGGACCGCACACTGGCCACCAATGAAACTAATACAATAGAGGGAGGGGGGCCGCACACTGGCCACCAATGAAATTAATACAATAGAGGGGGTCCGGGGGGGCCGCACTGGCCACCAATGAAATTAAAACTGGGGAGGGAGGGGGGTCTGCTCCCTTCTGCCTGGCAGACCCTGATCTCTTACAGGGGACTATGATACACACAATTAACCCCCCTCAGGTGCGGCACCTGAGGGGTTAATTGTGCTGATCACAGCCCCCTGTAAGAGATCGGGTGCTGCCAGGCAGCAGGGGGCAGTCAACAGACTTTACATTGAAAGTCAATGTGGGACGGATCCATTTGCAATTGCACCATACTGTGTCAACGTCAAACGTCAGACAAATTGCCAGGACCGGATGGCATACACCCCCGTATCCTAAGGGAATTAAGTAATGTCATAGCCAGACCCTTATTTCTGATATTTGCTGACTCTTTACTGACAGGGAATGTTCCACAGGATTGGCGCGTAGCAAATGTGGTGCCAATATTCAAAAAGGGTCCAAAAACAGAGCCTGGAAACTATAGGCCGGTAAGTTTAACATCTGTTGTGGGTAAACAGTTTGAAGGTTTTCTGAGAGATGCTATGTTAGAGCATCTTAACGGAAATAAGCAAATAACGCCATATCAGCATGGCTTCGTGAGGGATCGGTCATGTCAAACTAATTTAATCAGTTTCTATGAGGAGGTAAGTTCTAGACTTGACAGCGGCGAATCAATGGATGTCGTGTATCTGGACTTCTCCAAAGCATTTGACACTGTACCACATAAAAGGTTAGTATATAAAATGAGAATGCTCGGACTGGGAGAAAACGTCTGTAAGTGGGTAAGTAACTGGCTGAGTGATAGAAAACAGAGGGTGGTTATTAATGGTAAATACTCAGATTGTGTCACTGTCACTAGTGGGGTACCTCAGGGGTCAGTAATGGACCCTATTCTCTTCAATATATTTATTAATGATCTCTTAGAAGGCTTGCATAGTAAAATATCAATTTTCGCAGATGACACTAAACTGTGTAAAGTAATTGACACTGAAGAGGACAGTATACTACTACAGAGGGATCTGGATAGATTGGAGGCTTGGGCAGATAAGTGGCAGATGAGGTTTAACACTGACAAATGTAAAATTATGCACATGGGAAGGAATAATGCAAGTCACCCGTACTTATTAAATGGTAAAACACTCGGTAACACTGACATGGAAAAGGATCTAGGAATTTTTTAAAAACAGCAAACTAAGCTGCAAAAACCAGTGTCAGGCAGTTGCTGCCAAGGCCAATAAGATAATGGGTTGCATCAAAAGGGGCATAGATGCCTGTGATGAGATCATAGTCCTACCACTTTACAAATAATTAGTCAGACCACACATGCAGTACTGTGTACAGTTCTGGGCTCCAGTGAACAAAGCAGACATAGCAGAGCTGGAGAGGGTCCAGAGGAGGGCAACTAAAGTAATAACTGGAATGGGGCAACTACAGTACCCTGAAAGATTATCAAAATTAGGGTTATTCACTTTAGAAAAAAGACGACTGAGGGGAGATCTAATTAATATGTATAAATATATCAGGGGTCAGTACAGAGATCTATCCCATCATCTATTCATTCCCAAGACTGTGACGAGGGGACATCCTCTGCGTCTGGAGGAAAGAAGGTTTGTACACAAACATAGAAGAGGATTCTTTACGGTAAGAGCAGTGAGACTATGGAACTCTCTGCCTGAGGAGGTGGTGATGGTGAGTACAATAACGGAATTCAAGAGGGGCCTGGATGTATTTCTGGAGTGTAATAATATTACAGGATATAGTTACTAGAGAGGGGTCGTTGATCCAGGGAGTTATTCTGATTGCCTGATTGGGAAGGATTTTTTTATTCCCCTAAAGTGAGGAAAATTGGCTTCTACCTCACAGTTTTTTTTTTTTTGCCTTCCTCTGGATCAACTTGCAGGATGACAGGCCGAACTGGATGGACAGCCTTATGTATTATGTACTATGTTACTATTGATCACGGACCTACAGACCCCGTTTTTGCGGACCTTAAAACAAAACCGGTCGTGTGCATGAGGCCTTAAATGTATTTTATAGGGATTTTATGTGATAGACCAACACAAAGTAGCAAGTCTGTGTCAAGTGAACAGAAAATAATACTTGGTTTTAAACATTTTTAATAAATAAAAATCTGGAAAGTGTGGTATGCATTTATAGTGAGTCCCACTGAGTCAATACTTAGTAGGACCACCTTTCGCCGCAATTACAGCTTGCAAGTCTTTTGGGGCTACCAAAGGCTGAAATTTTTGCCCATTCTTCTTTGCAAAATAGCTCATAACCAGCTAGATTGGATGAAGAGCATCTGTGAGCAATTTTCAAGTCTTGCCACAGATTGGGAATTTAGATCTGGACTTTGGGTCATTCTAAAACTTGATCTAAACCATTCCATTGTAGCTCTGGTTTTATGTTTAGCGTTGTTTACCTGCTGGAAGGTGAATCTCTGCCATAGTCTTAAGTCTTTTGCAGCCTCTACCAGGTTTTCTCCCAGGATTGCTCTGTATTTAGCTCCATCTATATACCCATCAACTCTGACCAGCTTTCCTGCCCCTGCTGAAGAAAAGCCTGATGCTGCTACCACCATGTTTCACTGTGGGGATGGTGTATTGAGGGTGATGTGCAGTGTTAGTTTTCTGCCAAACATAGGGTTTTTTGCATATAAGCCAAAAAGTTCAATGTTGGTCTCATCTGACTAGAGCACCTTCTTCCACATGTTTGCTGTGCCCCCTACATGGCTTGTGTCAAACTACAAAATGGACTTCTTATGGCCTGCTTTCAAAAATGACTTTCTTCTTTTTACTCTTCCATAAAGGCCAGATTTGTGAAGTACACAACTAAAAGTTGTCCTGTGGACAGATTCTCCCACCTGAGCTGTGGATCTTTGCAGCTCCTCCAGAGTGACCATGGGCCTCTTGGATGCTTCTCTAATTAGTGCTCTCCTTGCCTAGGTTGTCAGTTTAGGTGAACGGCCATGTTCTGGTAGGTTTGCAGTTGAGTCATAATTAGAGATGAGCGAATTTCCCAAAAATTCAATTCGGCCGGTTTGCCGAATTTTCTGAAAATTGTGATGAAAAACGTCTATGAGCTGTATAGAGCCTTTATATGTGTGTAGAACACTGTGCCATGCAGTAACACGCATAGGGAGTGTGCTGGGGTAGTAAAATAATACTGTCAGTCAGTATGACATGCAGATGACAGGTGTCGCTATTAGAATAACTGCACACTTCACTTATTTGCACAGTCACGGCACACTCCTTTTACACCCTCGTCAGCTGATTCCACATAGATGTCTACAGAACCTGTTCTATTAAACACTTATGCAGCGTCCCACATATGTGTGTAAATGGGACACTTTAAACATCTGCCTATTTATGTTTTTATTTGCGTTGTATGTTATTTCATATTATGAGGCTGGCAATGTAATTTCACCCATTTGCCCCTAGGTGGTGGTGGCACTACATAATATATATAGCTTGGGTGTCTTTAGTACAGAGTGGATTGTAGAGAGGAAGTGGAGTGAAGCTAGTTAGTATAGTGTGTATGGAGGAGAGAAACAAGCATCATCCACCATGTAGTCTGCTATTTCTACTCCTTGGTCATGGACAGGCTAAAGGAGTACAGCAAACATTTATCTACAGCAGCTAAGCACACGACCTTAAGTCTATGTCTAAATATGAAGCAAGCCTAGTGAGTGTTACAGCTGAATCTAGCCTATGGACCTCACCAGCACAAGTGCCTGAGAGCAACTTTCCAAGAGCCGGGACACAAAAGGATAATTAGTGCACAGAATTGTCCTTATTCACTAGAAGCCTTTCGGGCTATAGTGAAAACCTAAAAACCTGATTACTGGAAAACCTGGAGAGCATCCTGCAAATAATGTAGCAGAAGACTGATGTCTGCCACAAGGGAGAACTCCCATTTTTAGTACCAGAGTACTATAGTTGAGACTTAAAGTAAATATACTCAGTCTTTGCCTGTCAAGTAACAGCATTAGAAAATCCCTCCATTGACAATTGCCTAAACCTGATATAAGGATTACAATTACCTTAACATCTGAATCATTACTGGTGCCATACCAATGCACTTTATTGATGGACTGTAACATCTGCCTTGAGACTATTGATTCAAGTAAATGTTCAATTATTTTACAACTGACTCTTCATTACTACTACTACACTCAACATTTGCACCTTATGGTGCTGGAATCACTAGCACAGGGGCTCAGCCACCAAAGCCCCTTAAACACCTACACCATCAAGGGCACCTCAACTTCCATCTAACTGGTGTTCCCTGCAATAGAGAGTGCCCTGGAGGATTTAGTGCAGTCTTCCCCATCTACTGCACTGCCGGCCCAGGGAGGCTCTGCTAACCGTGAGTACATAAACTACTACCCCCATCGGCCCACCGTGAGCCTTGCGTGTTTTCCCATGCGGTCCCGGCTCGCTGCACTTATATAAGTAGAGCCCCCCTGACAGAGTGGAGAGGGTGTCGGCAGTAAGTTTGTGCTGAAGTCACTGATTCATTTGCCCTTCCTCTGATCCATCAGAACAATAACACACAAAAAACGGATCTTGTCTGGGGAGCATACACCTTCTCTCGGTCAGCATTTAGTCAGTAATCCATCAGTATTGCTAATGCCAAAAAAAAACAGGAGTGGATCTAAAACAGAGATGACAAGTGAACAAAATATTTGCATGTCTTCTGTGTTTTGTACCCACTCCTGCTTTTGGCTACCAAATCATAAGCCAATTCTGATGAGACCATACAGGCTTTACAGCTGCTACACAGATAGGATCCATTTTATTTTGTCCTTCCTCCTGACTGATCAAAAGAAAGGTCAAATAAATGGTGATTTCAAGAAGGCCAAACAAGGATTATAGCGACCCCGTTGTAGAGTGGGGAGGGTGGTAACAGCATGAGAAGTCCACAGAGTGGCCCTAGGACATAGTAGTGAGGTGGAAGCAGTATGCTGAGACCACCAAGTGGCACTATGACAGGGTCTGGAGGTGGTAGCAGCATCAGGAGGCCACGGAGTTGCACAATGACAAAGTGTGGAGGTGACAGCAGCAGTACGATTAGACCACAGAGTGGCACGGTGACATAGTGTGGAGATGGCAGCAACAGCAGCAGCATGATTCCACAGAGTAGCATGGTGACATAGTGTGGACATGGCTGCATCAGGAGGCCACAGAGTGGCAAGGTGACATAGTGTGGAGATAGAAGCAACAGCATCACGATACCACAGAATGGCAAGGTAACATAGTGTGGACATGGCAGAATCAGGAGGGCACAAAGTGGCAAGGTGACATAGTGTGGAGATTGCAGCAGCAGCATGATACCACAGAGTGGCAAGGTGACATAGTGTGGAGATGACAGCATCAGGAGGCCACAGAGTGGCATGGTGACATAGTGTGGACATGGCAGCAACAGCAGCAGCATGACTTAAAGATGGATGATCTAATCTGATGTATCAGGCATTGGTGGGTGAAAATCCTGGCTGATCCATGCCTGATTCATCTTGACAAAAGTAATTCTCCACACATTTTGGGTGAACAGGCAAGTTCTTCTTGGGGTAACTATGGCCTCCGCCGCACTAAACACCTGCCCTGATGCCACTCTACTGGCCAGGCAGGACAGCTTTTCTAGGGCAAACTCTGCCAGTTGCGGCCACAAATCCAGTTTGGCTGCCCAGTAGTCCAGCGGATCTTCTATGACGGCTGGTAGGGTGCTGTCAAAGTATGCCACCACCTGTGGGTTCAGGTCCTTCTCCAGGTCTACCTGCTGCTTCTAGTGAATAGTTTAATCACTATGCGGCTGAAGAAAGCTGCTCATCAGTGACTCTAGACTCAGGCTTCTAGTGCTGCTGTCACTTGCGAAGAAGTCAAAGATCAAGTCAACTAATCAAGAATCGCTGAGTTGCTGGTCAAGACACGACCGCTAGCTGACATGTGGACCTGAAGCCTCGGGAAGAAACCCCTCGTGCCACGCCCCCTTACTCTGCTGCGACCTGTGCCTGCGCCAGAATCATGTACGCCTCTGCCACTCCCCTGTGCAGGGCCTGGCACTTCTTTGTCTGACATACTTTTAGCTGAACTAAGTAAATTAAAGGGAACCTGTCACCGGGATTTTGTGTATAGAGATGAGGACATGGGTTGCTCAAGTGATTGGTGGGGCCGGGTACTAAGACCCTCACCGATCACTGAAATGAATGGTCAGAACTTGCAATGCCATTTTGACTGTTATATGCTCTGTGCACATACTCATAGAAAGTCCATGAGTTCAATCAGTGCTGCCTCTCCAAGAAGAACTGGGAAATAAAACAATCACAGCGGGAGTTACAAAGCATTTTACCCCTTGTCAGAAGTTTTCTGAAATGATGGTACATGCTAACATATAAATATACACAATTGCCTATAAATACATACTGTTCATCCTTTCCCTAGAGTAATCAATAGGCACAGGCCTACAGTGCTGATTGGTGAATCCAGCTCTGCATACATACAGCATGTCAGGTTTACTTACATATCATCCATGTTGTAAATTCCATTTTCTGACATTTTACCTTTTCTGCCTTTACATATCCTTGATACAATATATCATGCAAACATTTAGCATATATATTTAGACACCAAGGAATTATTCCTGTGATACAGATGTGTTTTATTATTACCAATACTGAATCATAAGAATCTTGCTGTTATATTCAAGTAAGAGTAATATAATACATTGAAATTGATGTTCTTTTATTTTTATGCCTAAGATTTTTTTTCTTCTTTTCTGCTGCATTATCATAAAAACGTTGATTTCTGGTCTTTTGTGCTATCATTCAAGCAAAGGTTATAGAATAAATAAGACCTATTCTTTTTTCACCCAAGGCAAATCAGTCCAATTCCCATGGGAGTATGTCTTCTCCTAAGCCAAGATATCTGAACACAGAAGAGTTAAAAATATTATTTGTCTTGGATAATTAATGCAGCCCATACTTCCTTGAGGTCCCATTTGATTGATCTGCTAATGCTATACTTTAAATGGGGTCTTCTGGGACTTCTAATTTTTTTAGTTGATGTGCTCATGTAGTTACTTATCTCATGTACATATTACCCACGTTTTTGTTTTACTCTCCTGAGTCCTGACCCTTTTTCACCACGCAACCAAATTGCTCTAGTTTGTTTCCACCCTGTATGTAGCACTTCCTGTTGCTCTTTCCAACCAAACCCATGATGCACTTCTCCTTTCTCTACCACAGCTCCAGCACTGACCAAGATAGATTATAGCTCCTTCATATCTAGCTAGTTACATGGACACTCCCCTATCACTGACACACCCATGGATATGACATCACAGGAAATATGAAAGAGCTGAATGGACATGATTATATGACCTCAGTCCAGATGGGACGACAGGAGCAATAAAGGTAATATAAATACATTACAAAATAATAGCTAAGGATCCTTCAGGATGGGGAAAGGAACCCCTGGTCTCTGTGGGGGTCCTTGCAGTTGATGTGATAGAATTCTGCAATTGTAGCGCTACTGTAATACTGCCATTGCCTATGTTTAGACATCAAAATTTGATGCAGAGAAATGATAATGTAGTTGTCTGCATTAAGAATTGTTTCACCCGATGAATGTGTGAAATGCAACACCTTTAGGCCCCTTTCACACGGGAGAGAATTCTGTGTGGGTGCAATGCGTGAGGTGAACGCATTGCACCCACACTGAATCTGGACCCATTCACTCCAATGGGGCTGTGCACATGAGCGGTGATTTTTACACATCACTTGTGCGTTGCGTGAAAATCACAGCATGTTATAAGGGGAAATAATAAAATCTACACAACACCGATCCCAAACCTGAACTTCTGTGAAGAAGTCCGGGTTCGGGTCTAGGTACCAAACATGCCGATTTTTCTCACGCGCGTGCAAAATGCATTAAAATGCTTTGCACTTACTCTGAAAAATCACGCATTTTCCCGCAACACACCCGCATCGCACCCGCAGCACCCGTGTGAACCCAGCCTTAGATTGGCCAATTATCAGGAGTTTGTAGGAATATTCATTCCCGATTATAAACCCAGCATGTCACATGTCTAAAGAGAGTCAGAAGCAACAATGGGCAAAGGTTCACCAATCTACAAAAAACTGTCTAAAAATTGTGGAACAATATCAGAAAAATTTTCCTCAATATAAAATTGTGAATATCCACCATTTA
The DNA here is from genome assembly GCF_014858855.1 of Bufo gargarizans. NCBI lineage: Eukaryota > Metazoa > Chordata > Amphibia > Anura > Bufonidae > Bufo > Bufo gargarizans. Next base: position 123,054,874 of record NC_058088.1, read on the forward strand.
CAGAACATTATATCATCAAAAGAATCAGAAAATCTGGATCAATCCATGTGCACAAGGGACAAGACCGACTGGATGCTCATTATCTACGGGCCTTCAAGTGAAACTGCATTAAAAACAGACATGATAGTTGCACCCACTAGCTTCCTCCCTAATTTTCTGATCCGTAGCTGCTGGAAAAGCCCGCCTAACCCGCCTCAGATCATGATCCTAGCCTCATCACCCTAGATGCTAGCTTTATTGATATAGATTGAATCGTCTATGTGCTTTTGCCTCATATAGCTATAAATATGTGACCAGTTGTTCCCCCCCCCCTACCTCCCCCTTTATTGATGTAATGCTCACTGATGAGAATATTGTATTATGCCTGACAGATCTACTATGAAGGCGAATTGTTGTCGTCTATATTTACAAGATGCTAAATATCTGTACCTACAATATTACTCAATAAAAGAGTAAAAAGTTAAAAAAAAAAAAAAAAAAAAACAGACATGATTATGCACTGGAAATCATTGCATGTGTTGCACTGCAGAATTTTTTTTAGAAAGCTCATTTAAAGCTTATTTAAAATGGACTGTGGCAAAATATAAAAATGTTCTGTGGTCAAAGGAATCAAAATTTTTAATTATTTTTTTAAAACAAGCGACGCCGTGTCCTGCAAACTCAAGAGGTGATCCAGTTTGTTATTGGTGTGCAGTTTCAAAAGTCTGTGTCTCTGATAGTGTGTTTGCAGATGTGGTTGCATTAGTGCCTATGACTTGGGTAGCTTACACATCTAGAAAAACACTATTCATGCAGTGTCCCTCTCCATATTAGTAGCGAGGCCCTGTATTTTTAAGCATATCTTTAAATGCCTTATCTATATGTGCCTGCAAATTCTTAATAGCAGGCTGGTAAACAACACTACACATTTGTCACCACTAGATGGTGCTGGTGCATTTAATATATAAGGGACAGGCTAGACTCAGGAAGTTAATTATAAAGTCTAGACAAGTTATGAGGAGATGCCTCCATGTAGCTCTTATTTTATCCACCTTGGCTCTGGCTAGGCTAAGGAAGTTTGGAGGAGAAGATACGAAAAGCTACCTAGCACAGACCAGAGTAACTGTATATATAGAGCAAGTCCAGTGGAGATAGCAGCAGTTTTAGCTTATAGACACCACAGCAGTAGTGACTGGGAGAATCCTCCAAGCACCTAGACATAGCCTGACGACTAAGAGTAACCGTGAATTACAGGAGTGTAAGGTCCGACTCAAAACAATCTCCCAGTAACCTCCAGCATGTGACCATGCATACAATTGGAGGGGGCAGAGAGCCCTAAGCCCCAACCAAGACTGGCTGGTGCACATGTGAGGCCCGGGCTATATCAGCCAGTTTTGGGTGGGGCTCAGAGCTCTCTGCCTCCCCCATTGTATACATGGTCACATGCTGGAGGTTACTGGGAGATTGCTTTGTTGCTTTGAGTCGGACCTTGCGCTTCTGTAATTGGCCCACTTGCTCCTGGTATTGCAAAGTGCACCTGTCTTTGTTATATTATTTTTACTGTTTATCACATCCACACATTTGCTATCCTGTCTAGGATGTCCATTGTGGCACTTGTATGCATTTTTGCTCGGGATTGCCATTAGCAGCGGACCACAAGTGCAGGAGCTGCCCCCCGTATAGATGCGCCACTGCCTATGGGGTTGAGCACTTCCTGCTTTTTAATACCACGCCAATTTATAGTTTGTATTTTGAATTTTTGGGAGGTGTATAAAACTCCTAGTCTGAATTTGCCTTTATTTCCATCCACAGGCAGCATTCTGGTGCACATGTGAGGCCCGGGCTATATCAGCCAGTCTTGGGTTGAGCTCAGAGCTCTCTGCCTCCTCCCATTGCATGCATGGTCACATGCTGGAGGTTACTGGGAAATTGCTTTGAGTCAGACCTTGCTCTCCTGTAATTCGCCCACTGGCTCCTGGTATTGCCCATACGGCCCAGGTAGGTTTAGCGTTAGGTCCCGAGCTACTTGAGAAACCTTGGCATGGTGCTCGGGCTCAGACATGTTGTCCAAGCAGGATATGTTGGCTAGTTCTCAATTTTACACCAATATAAGGGTTAGTAAGACCACAGAGTGCACCTGTCTTTGTTTTTGTTATATTATTCTAACCCCTTCAGCCAGAAGTGTAACTTTAAAATTCTATGCCCTGATGCAAAATATATAACAGAGCCCTTAACCAACATCCGGCAGAAGATCTCTCAACACCGGAGTGTGCCACGAAGGAGTCCGGTGCTATCCTTCCACTCACTGCACGCCGACCCAGAGAGTTCTGCTAAACCGTTATTAACAACTACTACACCCATCGGCTCACCACACTCACACAATTGCACCACTGCGGCCCAGTCGCTGCATCAATAATGAACAGTAAATGGAGGTTTTAAAAGAACATATTGTCATGGCGCAGTGTGGTAAATACACTCCACACTGAACACAGAAGGAAAGGGGAAAACATATTAGGCCTGGAACCTAGGGAAATGGTCACACCTAGTGAGTCCCTACGCCTAGCCCTGACTGCTATCAGTATGAGCAGACATTGATGGTAGGAATGTTCATATACAGGAACCTAAGCCCAATCTCACCCTAACAAGGTCCTGCACATAGTGTCAGACACGGATGGCCTATTCCTTCCCAGATAAAGGAATAGCAGACCCCCTCAGGCCTAATATCAGCAGGTAGGGGAAAACAACAAAGAAGATAAACGTAACTTTCAGAAGTATGCGGACGAGCAGGAACTCAGAGAGAACTAGCAGCAGGACTTCTACAAACATGGTGCTACCAACCGCATAGCATGATGGGTGAGGCCAAACTAAATAGAGGAGAAGGAATGACCACTTAGGCTACACCTGAGACAAGAGGAGTGGTCATCCCCAGAAACAACACAGAAAAGTGAAACCAAAGGGGCTGTCAATCATGTGCAGCCAGTCTCTTGCTGTGGGTTTTCTGACGGGGTTGGGGAGGGAGAGCGGGGAAAACGGCACCCCCCGCCCACCCCTTCGTCCCCCTAAGCCAGACCTCGTGAGCTGTTCCCCGGTGGGCCCCCAGGCTGTCTGTGACGACACAGGGCTGCCTCGCGCGGGGAACCATGACACATATGCTCCCGTTTAGACAATGTCTCTTTCATGGAAGGCCTTCCATATTTCAGTAAGACAATGCTAAATAGCATCCATCACAGCAACCTGGCTTTACAGAAGAAGAGTCTGAGTGCTGAACTGAACTGCCTGCAATCTAGACCTTTCAACAATGGTAAGCATTTGGTTCATCATCAAATGAAAAGCTAAAATCCTACATCAGACAAGAATGGGACAGCATTCCTCTCCCAAAACAGTTTGGTCTCCTCCCTTCCAGACCATTAACAGACTGTTGTTAAAAGAAGATGGGATGATCCACAAAGATACACCTGGCCCTGGCTCAAATTTATTGAAATGCATTATTTTTATTTTTTTCATAAAATGGTAAAGTGTCTCACTATCAACATCTGATGTGTTCTATGATCTATTGTGAATAAAACTTTACATTTTACACAGCGCCCCAACTTTTTGGGAATTGGGGTTGTAAAAGTTACAAACTGTAATTAGTGTATTTAAAAAAAGAAATATGACCATCAAGTTCACCTAAGAGATTAAAAGGATGTGGATAAGGGAAGGGGTATAACAAAACTTTAGAACTTTGTTTCCATCTATTGAACCACAGGAAGGGAAGCATCTCCTTCCCAAAAGCATGAGCCAATCTGGCCCAAAATAGAAAATTCCTCTTCCGATCTCATAAATAAAAACCCTACAGATTTAAATAACAGATAATGTTATTGTCTTCTAAGAAATCTTAGTAAAACTTAGCCTAATAAATAATCAATTTAAAATAGGCCCATAAAGTATATCTCAAAATGATACAAAAAATAGTGCAAAACATATGCATGCATAGAATGTTCCCGCATACAAAAAGAGAATAAAAGACTGAGAAGGGGATAGGTAGTAGTAGGTTGTATTGAGAAAGAGAAGTTGGTGGGAAACAAATGCTGGGTCTCTTTCCCTATGTGTCCCTATACCTTCCTCCAATTCCCACCTCTCTACATGCCCCTGATTGTCCCTGTGTAGTGGCGATGACTGCCCAGAGTTAGTCAGGGAAACAAAAGATCAGGGGTACACTCATGCCAACTCCACACAATGTCCTCACATGTTTCTCTGGCTCACAGCCAAATCATCAGGGGACTGGTACAATAACTTTGGCAACCAAATGCCCAATAGCCACAGTACAAACCGGACTCATCAGTTTCAGAAATCAAAAATCCGCTATTCTGTGTCACTGCCACACGCTGGACGTGATGCAGGCTTGCTCCATGAACATCAACCTCTTCATGGAGAGATAAGTATCAAACAACACAGCGACTGATCATCGCTGATTCTTGATTTCTAAAACTGACCGTGGCGGTGCAAGGGTTAATGCTCTGGCATCAGTGTTTTCACCAATGCTGGCACATACAGCAGGGATCCGGCTATCAGTGACTGCTGGACCCCTGCCACTGACATACGTACATGTACAGATGCTGTGCCCGCCTGATTAGCCCACTGTACATGCACAGCGCTGGTCCTTAAGTCATGTCCACCAGTGCCGTACATGTACGGTGCAGGTCATTAAGGAGTTAAACAATATGTCATTTTCTGATGACACGTTGCCTTTAACAGATCTGTTCCCAATCAGATCCATCTGCTTGAGAAATAAATGACTAATGAAGAAAATATTAATGGAGAGGCTACAGACGAAATAATGTAGATCACTCCTTTCTTCAATTTAGTAATAATAAAGTGAATATTAAAATGATGAAATCCATCTCCGCTGTAAAACTCAGTATGGCAATTTAAACAGCTTTGAAGATGACATTAAAGGTTTAGATATAATCACTATTCGATAACAGTAGAAGCAAGAAACATGCTTCTGCTCCTGCCCACGTTTAATAGGACTGTAATGGTGAATTCCTGTGGTTTATGTAATTAACATTTAGCTCCATCAAGCATGAATCTTGTTTCTACAATATATAGGGAAACGGCATATGCAAGGATTCCCTACACACTCCTATTATCTCAATAGTTCTAATTATAGTAATAGACTAGGCTAGCCATCGGGAACTCTCAAGGGCAGATACAAGTTATTGGAGCATTTCTGTGTTTGTACTGGAGAACTGCTCCATATGGAATTCCCTAATATATTAGTGTAGGTTTATCCTAGATTTAAATGGGTTGTCTAGGGTTTCTTTTTTTTAATCCCCCCCACACAACATTACCTTTCAAGAGATCTATACTATGTGGCTCCTGTGCAGTCTTCACTGTACTTCCAGTCTCCACCTGAGAACTTCTGCCTAGACATGGTCACATGAACCACTGCAGCCAGTGACTGGCCTCAGAAGTGATGTGATGCTTGGAGATCAAAAGTGCAGTGAAGACAGCCGAGGAGCCAGGAAGCCATAATGGACTGACAGAAAGTATAGGTCTCTTTACAAAAAGGAACACACAACCACTAACTATGTAAAAGAACCCTTTAACAAAGTGTTGATTTAGGAGGATCAGCGGCTAATGCTGGGAATAGATGTGTTGAACCAATGAATCATTATTACTAGTGGTGGTTGAATCGAACTTCAGATCATAGATCCGAAGTCGATTCAGTCAAATACTTTGGTTTTAATGATATCAGAGACCTGTCTCTGTACAGCATTAAAATGTATTGCCTTCCTGGAGGCAAAATTCATTTCACCAGAAGTTTCAGTAAATGGATTCGGTCTTAATTTCTATATATTTAAAAACATTTCAAATTAGCAATCGAAAGTCTGGTTCGGTACCGGCTCGTACCTCATTACTAAACCCAAAATTGGATTCCAAATTTGAAATGTTTTTAAAGATATAGAAATGAATATCGATTTTATTCACCGTAGTCTTGCTCAACTTTGGGTGACAATATATTTTAATGAAGTGTTGAGACAGGTCTCCATACTACATTAAAACAAAGTGTTGGAACAAATCAACTTCGGATCTATGACCCGAAGTTCGATCCGCTCAACACCAATCGTTACAAGCAGGGTCCTCTATATGCAGTAGATGCATGTTGGCCAAACCCACTGAATTTGATGGGACTGAACAACCACCTTAGTTGTATTGGGGCCTTCTGCCTCTCCCACAACAGCAGATGTTGGGGAAGAGAAGGGCGTGTTGGATTTCAAGATGCCTAATCTCTTTGTTCTTGGGGAGATACACTGCTCCCAGAGGAATCTAATAGCAGTTTTGTCCCTTCTCTTATTCATAGCACATGCATGCTCAGCCAAATATGCATATGCACATGGGGGAATCAGGAGAGATAGCTGTCGGCTGAATAAGTGCTAATGCATATAGCCTGTTTTAGAGTTACATGTGGTATCGGTGACCAGGTTGTGGTATTATCATAATTTCTTAGTACTTTACATTATGCTGTTCCTGTTATTTCTGAAAATGTATGAATAATTCACAACTATGTGTTATTTCTTTTAAATAATAGGGTGTATCTCAAAGCAGTCCTTCCAACCTATCCTGACAGTTGCTGTCCATGGGTTCTGGTGCATGTCAGATGGAGACCTCTCTGTGGTAGTCATCTGAGCTCTTTGGAGACACCTATGCAGAATCCACTATGTCACTTGTTCCATCTGTATCTAACGGTAAAGCGATGTCTGCAGAAAGTGATAGCAGTGCCATATTTCTCAAATGATTCATCAGTGGTCTTAAATAAAATTAAAATATTTAAAAAAAAGGTGACGCTTTCAAGCTGGAGAGATAAAAGGAGGTGGTAGATAGAAATGATTAGAAGCAATGCCAACAGCCTGTCTAGGTTACACCGGCAATAACCAGAAGACATTAGAGACCAGATTTTGTACTTTAATGTTTTTTTGCTCTTGGTCACTGGAATTAATGAAAATGTATAGCTGTAACAATATCTTGTTTCTGTGAAGTGATGGATCTGTGTACCAGTAAGTCCCTCTGTGACAACCCGTGGGCTTCAACTCAAGGTTTTACACATCCTCAGCTGTAGGTATCCAGGCGACAAACTGTGTTTTACTTACAAGTGATGCTAGAAGAAGCATTTTCTTTTCCTGTCTTTCTAGAGGGTCAATAAATCAGGAATTTGGCCGCTGGGTTTAAGTCACACTTTGGTGACACAGAATTTACTGATGACAAATTTCATGCCATTATCCTCACTTTTTTTTAAATCTCAGGGTAACATCATAGTCGTGATCTGAAGTAAAACCAGTCTGTCTCAGTAAAAAGAACTGTACAGAGAACCAAACCAAGTTGACACATTTGTTACTGACCATTTTCTAGAGTGAAATATAAACCCTTCCCACAGAATCTCATACACGTATGGATTTAATGTCCCAGAGCATTCTAATTGACGTGCATGTGATGCTCATCAAATGGGGAAAATAACCTGTGACCACTCACCCGTGTCTAACGCGTGGGGCCACTGATGGGAACAGTGACCCCTAGAAGATCTTTGGATGGCGTGAAATAAATAGCAAGAGGACACAGGAAGTTCAAATGGAAAAAATGGAAACATAGTTCCCAGCACTGAGGAACCATTCATTTCAATGGGTCCGCAAAAAAAAATAAATAAAGAAATGATTCTGTATGCATTCCATTTCCATATGTCTGCAAGTCATTTTCGCAAAAAAAATAGAATATGTTTTGCAGACAAGGACAGACATTGTTACAATGGATCTTCAAAAAAACACATGCAACAAGGATGTCCAATAGATGTCATCAATTTTTTTAGCAGATCCTTGTTTTGCGGACTGCAATATACATACGGTCGTGTGCCGGAGCCCTTATTTAGATAGATCACGGGATTAACCAAAGCAGAAATTTCCTCCAACTGTTTGACTAAAAAGACTCTTTGTACAACAGTCTCTTGTCTCAATTAATACAAGATCCTAAAGCCGTCCCAACAGAACAAGTCTACAACATATTTGCTCAAGTTATTTCAATAAAGGAAGAGTCTCTGAACATGTCCGACGACCATTGGGGAAGTGTGTAGAGGAGGATGGTAGTAGTAGTAATAGTACTCACAGTTCACAGTGACAATTTGCCCATACTTGGGCTGATCAGTGGCAGAAGGGAGCACCCCATCCCCAAGGGTAGTTCCTGGAGTTCAGGAGGTAGTTGGGGTACACTAGATAGTAAATATTTGCAGGGTACAAGGCAGAAGTGATGATGCGAGGGCTAGCAGATGGTAGAGTCGATAACCATGCCAGTTGCTTTCAAAAACTACAATCTCTTTACTTAAGTTGAGGATTTAGGGATTGTAGAACAGGTAGCGGCAAGGCACAGTTCCAACATACATCACAATGCAATTTTGTCTCAACAGCAGAGTATGAACAGATACAATGATGGATGTTGTAGTACTTCTTTCTTTCTCTAACGTCTGCAATGAGGTTCTTGTTAAATCCTTCGGCAATTCCGAAGCAGGTGTATGCCAGTGATACTTTCTAGAGCCGTATAGCTCCCTCTCTCCTCATGCCTTGGTGGCAGCCACAGTAACATTGCTTTTTCTACAGTAATATTGCATGCACAAGATTATAGCTTGCTTTTTTATTTTTCTTCTCTTTAAGGCCCTGCAAGTATTCCGCACGGGTGCAATGTGTGATGCGACCCTTTCATTTCAATGGGGCTGTGTATATGTTTGTTGGTTTTCACGCATCACTTGTGCATTGCATGAAAATCGCAACATGTTCTATATTCAGCGATTTTCATGCAACACTGGCCCCATAGAAGTGAATGGGGCTGTGTGAAAATCGCATCTGCAAGCAAATGCGGATGCGATGTGTTTTTCACGGATGGTTGCTAAGAGATGTTGTTTGTAAACATTCAGTTTTTATTTTATCACGCACGTGCAAAACGCATTAAATCACATTGCACCCTCACGATAAAAACTGAACAACTGAATGCGATCGCAAACAAAACTGAATGGACTTGCTTGCGAAATTGCGCAGTTTACACTGAACACATCTGAACCTAATCCGGACATGCTTGTCTACAAGGGGCCTAAGGGTGGGTTCACATCAGCAACACAACCTATAAGACGGAAGTAAAAACAGAAGCCTTTAGGAGGCATTCCGTTTTGATCCGTCATAAAAGAAGTCTATGGGAATCATAACGAATCTGTCTGGTTCCAAGACGGAAAACAAAGTCCTGTTGACAGGACTTTTTTTTCCGTTCTTCATAATGGAAACCAGATGGATCCGTTATGATTCCCATAGACTTCCGTTATGATGGAAAGAAAAACGGAATGCCTCCTAAAGGCTTCCGTTTTGACTTTCGTCTTATGGATTGCGTTGATGAAGTCTATGGGCAGCATAATGAATCCGTCCTGGTTTCTGTTATGCAAGACTGGACTCCTGCATAATGGAAACCTGGACAGATCCGTTATGCTGCCCATAGACTTGTATTATGAAGGATCAAAATGGAATGCCTCTTAAAGGCTTCCATTTTGACTTCCGTTTTATGGATTCCGTTATTTTCCGTTATAACCATGTTATAACGGAAAACAAAAACAAAATCCATAACACTGATGTGAACCCACCCTAACAAAAGCATGGTAAATCTGTGTAATATCCAATAAGCACACAAGGTAGAAAAAAATAGTTTTTCACCCCTTTAGACGGCGCCACCGTCCCTTAGATGAGAAATATGTAATAAAATATCCGCTTTTTATTAAAATTCAAGTTTGGTGTGTTATTAAAATTCATATATTCAAAGGCTCAAATGGCGGCTATGATGTCATACTATAAGTAAATAATAGAAATAAAAACAATTTTAACTCACTTCACCCAGGAGGTCCCGGATGGGATAAACTCAAAACACCCACCGGATCACCTCCTGCGCCTGGGTCGCCTGTAGGATCTCACGAAATGACAGCAGTCCAGTCGAGCTTCTTGTCAAACGTCTTCATTTTAACCACAGGTTGGGGTGAAGGAATCTTGCTCTACGTGTTTCGGGGTATAAGAGACCCCTTCATCAGGAGCATATGACATCAACCATCCTTTGAGGAGTATATATACATAAAATGTGTGCAGAAAAGGCGCCAAAAAACGATGGAAAACGTCACTTCCGGTTTGCGTTCCAGCGTGGAACGCACCGGAAATGACGTCTCCCACTACATACAGATGATGTTCCATAAAAGTCACAAAATAAAATTCGGTTGTTGCAGAATAGGGCCCAGTTGTCAGAGTATATAATGTTACAATTTTGCCTGGTTTGTATTATCTTGTAGTCTGTGCCTGGTCGTCACTTCCGGTTTGCGTTCCCTCCAGGAACGAACCGGAGGTGGCGCCTCTCTATTTGGGCAGGTTTGGGGCTAAAGTAGTCCCATCTCAGTGGCTAGTACTTAGCGTTTCAATGAGTGCCGAGTTCTTGATTGTGAATGGCTATCGGCTGGCATCGGGGCGTCACTTCCGGTTTGCGCTCCAGCGTGGAACGCACCAGAAGTGACGCTTTCCCCATTATCGCCCAGAAAGATGAAACTACTTTTAGATTTTCTCTGATTTCATAGGATGAAAGGTGAAAAAAGATTGTATTTTACTATGTGCACTCTCTCCATATATATTGTGGTTTAGAATAAAACCAACTTCCGATTTGCGTCTCATTATTGAACGCATCTGCCATTTGAAGACATCATTATTTATATATTAGGGTCTATGTTTCTATATTTATATTTGCACTTTCCAGACGCAGGAATACACTGGGGGTTATATGGGCAGTATAGGCCAGAAACAATGGTTAGGTGTTACAGAGAAACCATGTATATATGTATATGCAAACACGCACATCTGGCCCATATCTACATACATGCGCACATATACATAGATACATCATCATATACCCAAGTTCCCTCAATGTAAATTAGAAAATGCACTTATAGCATATATAGAATATACAGGAAATATATATAAAAAAAAATATATAAAAACATATATAAAAGAACATAATCCACATATATCAATAAATAATTTGATACATATTAAGAAAATGTGTAAGAAAATATACATATATACATACACACATATATAAATATATAAAAAAATATATAAAAATGTAAAAAAAAAAGATATATATAAAAAAAAATACATATATGTATATATACACATTCAAAAGGTGCTGCGAATATTTCTATAAAACATATTTTCCTAAGATGTGCTAAAATCTTGGATACCAGTAGATATTTTAGATGGCAATATAAAATAGTTTTCTACGGTGTTCTAATAGTTCGAGTATTCAAGAGTCTCATTAAGTCCAAAAGGGACAAGGGTATTAAGTTTGTATATCCAGTGCATTTCTTTGCGACAAAGTTGCTGATAGGTATATGTCTGTTCTAGTATTGATACTCTTAGGCTCGATGGGTCACTGTTGTGTGTCTCTGTGACCTGTGTGAAGTTGGCACCCCATGTTCTTAAATTTTAAAAATAAATACACCATTCGTTTGTGCTGCGTTTGTGCTGGTTTGTGCCGCAAAAATGAACGTTTGTGCCGGTTCGGTTCCTGAGATATTGCGCGTTAGATTTTTATGAAGCCCCGCCCATTTTCCACCCCATGTTCTTAAATTTCAAAAAAAAATACACCATTCGTTTGTGCTGCGTTTGTGCTGGTTTGTGCTGCAAAAATGAATGTTTGCGCCACTTTGGTTTCCGAGATATTGCGCACTTGATTTGCTGAAACCCCGCCCACTTTCCACCCCATGTTTTTAAATTTCAAAAAGAAATACACCATTCGTTTGTGCTGCGTTTGTGCTGGTTTGTGCCGCAAAAATGAACGTTTGTGCCGGTTCGGTTCCTGAGATATTGCGCGTTAGATTTTTATGAAGCCCCGCCCATTTTCCACCCCATGTTCTTAAATTTCTAAAATAAATACACCATTCGTTTGTGCTGGTTTGTGCTGCAAAAATGAACGTTTGCGCCGCTTTGGTTTCCGAGATATTGCGCGCTTGATTTGCTGAAACCCCGCCCACTTTCCACCCCATGTTTTTAAATTTCAAAAAGAAATACACCATTCGTTTGTGCTGCGTTTGTGCTGGTTTGTGCTGCAAAAATGAACGTTTGCGCCGCTTTGGTTTCCGAGATATTGCGCGCTTGATTTTCTGAAACCCCGCCCACTTTCCACCTCATGGTCTTAAATTTCTAAAATAAATACACCATTCGTTTGTGCTGCAAAAATGAACGTTTGCGCCGTTTTGGTTTCCGAGATATTGCGCACTTGATTTGCTGAATCCCCGCCCACTTTCCACCCCATGTTTTTAAATTTCAAAAAGAAATACACCATTTGTTTGTGCTGCGTTTGTGCTGGTTTGTGCCGCAAAAATGAACGTTTGCGCCGCTTTGGTTTCCGAGATATTGCGCTTGATTTGCTGAAACCCCGCCCACTTTCCACCCCATGTTCCTAAATTTCAAAAAGAAATACACCATTTGTTTGTGCTGCGTTTGTGCTGGTTTGTGCCGCAAAAATGAACGTTTGCGCCGCTTTGGTTTCCGAGATATTGCTCTTGATTTGCTGAAACCCCGCCCACTTTCCACCCCATGTTCCTAAATTTCAAAAAGAAATACACCATTTGTTTGTGCTGCGTTTGTGCTGCAAAAATTAACGTTTGCGCCGCTTTGGTTTCCGAGATATTGTGTGCTTGATTTGATGAAACCCCTCCCACTTTCCACCCCATGTTTTTAACCCTGACTCTAGACCCCCCAGGTGTGCTGCAGCTTTCCAGATTTCCACAGTGGGCTTCACTGAATGCGACTACTTTAGTCTTTTTTTCAGTGACCCCTTTGTGAATCTGATGTTGGAGCAGACAAACCTGTACGCCCCACAGTTCATTGCTCAACATCCGGGCTCCTTTTTGGCTAGGCCCGGTGGCTGGACTCCGGTCTGTGCAGCCAAGATGAGGACGTTTTGGGGCCTCGTGCTGCATATGGGCCTAGTCAAGAAACCTAGTGTCAGGCACTACTGGAGTGGGGACGTCCTCTGCCAGACCCCACTGTACAATTATGCAGATAATGCAGCATGTCCCCCCCAAGGTGATCCTGCTTATGACCGCCTGTACAAAATCAGGCCGGTCATCGATCACTTTGGGGCCAAATTTGTGCAGGTCTATGTACCTGGAAGGGAAGTCGCGGTTGATGAGTCTCTCATTGCTTTCAAGGGGAGACTCATTATCCGCCAGTATGTTCCCTCTAAGCGGGGGAGGTATGGCGTGAAGCTGTACAAACTTTGTGAGAGTACCTCAGGGTGCACTTACAAGTTTCGTGTGTACGAGGGGCGAGATTCCCGTATTCAACCCCCAGAATGTTCCCCCACTCTGGGTGTTAGTGGGAAACTTGTGTGGGACCTTATGCACCCACTGCTAGATAAGGGTTACCACCTTTGCGTGGATAACTTTTATACTAGTATCCCCATAGTTTTATATCCGATTATCAGTGGCTAAAATGGGGAAGGGGAACATAAATTTAGTACTCAATGGAAGTGTGGTACTCCCTGAAGTAACCAATAATGCAGAGGTCCGGATGATCGGGGCACGTGTCACACTGAGTAGTGGTGTCCTTCCGTATCCCCCTCCTGTGACACACTCTGCACCTTTTTTGGGTCCGCCCTTCTTTCCAGTATGGGGGACCACACCTGGAAAGTGTTGGCCAGGGACAATCCGGGCGCCTCCAGTTCCCGAGGTACTCTGGCCTGCTCTTTCCTGGTCAGAAAAGATCAGGGCCTTGAGGACTGCCTCATAGAACTGGAGAAATGTCCCTGTGTTGCCAGCGCTCCGGGACAGCACAAAAGAGTTGTACATGGCAACCTGCACCAAGCAGACCGCAACTTTTTTATACCATGCCTGGGTTTTGCGCATGGCGTTATATATGGCTCGAGGACTTGATCAACTCCTCCCATATACCGATTGTAGTCAACGATACAATCAGGCTTGAGGACCGTTGCCACGGTACCTCGCACAGGGACAGGGGTGATGCCGTTACCGTGAATTGTGGACAGCATAAGGACATCCCTCTTGTCCTTATATCTGACCAGCAACAGGTTTCCACTGGTAAGTGCACGGGTCGCACCCCTGGGGATAGGTACCTGGAAGGGGTGGGTAGGGAGGCTGCGTTGATTTTTCCGCACGGTCCCACAAGCGAACGTGGATCTGGCGGCGAGAGACTGAAACAAGGGGATACTAGTATAAAAGTTATCCACGCAAAAGTGGTAACCCCTTATCTAGCAGTGGGTGCATAAGGTCCCACACAAGTTTCCCGCTAACACCCAGAGTGGGGGAACATTCTGGGGGTTGAATACGGGAAAGGATCACCTTGGGGGGGACATGCTGCATTATCTGCATAATTGTAAAGTGGGGTCTGGTAGAGGACATCCCCACTCCAGTAATGCCTGACACTAGGTTTCTTGACTAGGCCCATATGCAGCACGAGGCCCCAAAACGTCCTCATCTTGGCTGCACAGACCGGAGTCCAGCCACCGGGCCTAGCTAAAAAGGAGCCCGGATGTTGAGCAATGAACTGTGGGGCGTACAGGTTCGTCTGCTCCAACATCAGATTCACAAAGGGGTCACTGAAGAAAAGACTAAAGTAGTCGCATTCAGTGAAGCCCACTGTGGAAATCTGGATTCCTGGTTGGCCTACAAAATCAGGAATCACGGGCTCAAAACGCTGTGGGGTATACCAGACAAGTTCACCGGTAGGGGGCTCCGGTGGACTTAACTGGTGGGCCGGAAAACTAGTACGAGCCCCAGAGCTTCTCGTACTAGTGTGGGCCACAGGGTCCCTAGCATGGCGGTCTCCTTGCTCCACCTGGCGGCGTCTCCGCCACCTTGGGGTCTCATCATCATCGCTAGATGATGAGGAGGACGCGGATGACAAAAGGAAAGTGGGGTCATCCTCGTCCTCACTGGGGCTCTTGGACTCGGAGGCAAGCTGGGCATATGCCGCCTAGAACATCCGGCGGGCCATAGGGGAGTGTGTGTGTGTGTGTGATAAACTTTATTTGGTGTGCGTGTGTGTGGGGGACGGGTGTTCGGGAACTTACCCTAAACCTAACAGACAAAAAAAAAAAGGCCCAAAAATTTGATTTTTTTTTTAATTCAAACTCGCTGATCAACCGTCCGAAGTTGATCAGCGGTGGGGCGTGCGATGCGCTAACAGTGGCCGGACGCCAAGAGTCCCGGCCACAGTCAGCGTACGCAGAAAAAATATATATAATATGCTTGTGCCCCAAAAAAAGTTGTGGGGGGGGGCGGGAGGGGGGCAAGCTGCAGCACACCTGGGGGGTCTAGAGTCAGGGTTAAAAACATGGGGTGGAAAGTGGGAGGGGTTTCAGCAAATCAAGCGCGCAATATCTCGGAAACCAAAGCAGCGCAAACGTTCATTTTTGCAGCACAAACCAGCACAAACGCAGCACAAACGAATGGTGTATTTCCTTTTGAAATTTAAAAACATGGGGTGGAAAGTGGGCGGGGTTTCAGCAAATCAAGCGCGCAATATCTCGGAAACCAAAGCGGCGCAAACGTTCATTTTTGCAGCACAAACCAGCACAAACGCAGCACAAACGAACGGTGTATTTCTTTTTGAAATTTAAAAACATGGGGTGGAAAGTGGGCGGGGTTTCAGCAAATCAAGCGCGCAATATCTCGGAAACCAAAGCGGCGCAAACGTTCATTTCTGCGGCAAAAACCAACACAAACGCAGGACAAACGAATGGTGTATTTCTTTTTGAAATTTAAGAACATGGGGTGGAAAGTGGGCGGGGTTTCAGCAAATCGAGCGCAATATCTCGGAAACCAATACGGCGCAAACGTTAATTTTTGCGGCACAAACCAGCACAAACGCAGCACAAACGAATGGTGTATTTCTTTTTGAAATTTTAAAACATGGGGTGGAAAGTGGGCGGGGATTCAGCAAATCAAGCGCGCAATATCTCGGAAACCAAAGCGGCACAAACGTTCATTTTTGCAGCACAAACCAGCACAAACGCAGCACAAACGAATGGTGTATTTATTTTTGAAATTTAAGAACATGGGGTGGAAAATGGGCGGGGCTTCATAAAAATCTAACGCGCAATATCTCAGGAACCGAACCGGCACAAACGTTCATTTTTGCGGCACAAACCAGCACAAACGCAGCACAAACGAATGGTGTATTTCTTTTTGAAATTTTAAAACATGGGGTGGAAAGTGGGCGGGGTTTCAGCAAATCAAGTGCGCAATATCTCGGAAACCAAAGTGGCGCAAACATTCATTTTTGCAGCACAAACCAGCACAAACGCAGCACAAACGAATGGTGTATTTCTTTTTGAAATTTAAAAACATGGGGTGGAAAGTGGGCGGGGTTTCAGCAAATCAAGCGCGCAATATCTCGGAAACCAAAGCGGCGCAAACGTTCATTTTTGCAGCACAAACCAGCACAAACGCAGCACAAACGATTGGTGTATTTATTTTAGAAATTTAAGAACATGGGGTGGAAAATGGGCGGGGCTTCATAAAAATCTAACGCGCAATATCTCAGGAACCGAACCGGCACAAACGTTCATTTTTGCGGCACAAACCAGCACAAACGCAGCACAAACGAATGGTGTATTTATTTTTAAAATTTAAGAACATGGGGTGCCAACTTCACACAGGTGTCTCTGTGTAGTGTCACGAGACACTGTGGGTGAGGATGCTACGTCTAATGTTTGAGCGATGCTCATTCATCCTCTCTCTAGCTGTCTGTGTGGTTCTTCCAATGTACTTTAGACCACACGGACAGTAGAGGAGGTAGATTATGTTTTTTGACCCACAGTTTAGTTACTGTTTGATGATCCAAAGGGACTCATCTTTGGTTTTAGGATTAGGGATACTAACTGTTTCAACTCCATGTGTAATCATAGGGCAGCAGAGACATTTTTTTGAGGCACATTTACGTATTCCCATTTTATCTGTAGGGTCGGTATGGGTGGTCTTTGGATTCATGGTAAGTTTTGGACACGAAGGTGCAATTAAATTTTTTAGGGTTTTGGCTCTCCTAAATGTAATGGAGGGTTGTTTTGGTAAGATATTTTTCAGGATAGGGTCTTTGAGGAGGATGCCCCAATGTTTATTGAGGGTTTGTCTGATCTTGCTGTGATGAATGTTATATCGAGTGATGAGGTTGTATTGATATCTGTTGTCTTTAATGATTTTCACTGGGGCAGGTTGTAGCGCAGTATCTTGACTAATAGAAGCAGCTCGTCTGGCGGAGCTGTTGATCAATCCTTTTGGATAACCCTTATCCCTAAACCTGTCTTTCAGAGTTTTTATTTGCTTTTCCATTATTTTTGTATCTGAGCAGTTTCTCCTGACTCGTTTCATTTGTCCATACGGTATATTGTTTCTCCATTTTGAATAGTGACAGCTTGAATAATCTAAATAGCTGTTTGAGTCTACTTTTTTTAAATGGGTTCTGGTAGCAATTTTATTTGCTATAATTTTAATGCTGATATCAAGGAAAGTTGCCTCTTTTGAATGGTGTTCGGATGTGAATTTTAGGCCACAATTATTCTGATTAATTTCTTCAATAAATTTTACTAGATCCTCTGTACTATTGTCCCATATGAATATGATGTCATCTATGTATCTTTTAAATATTACAATATTTTTATTTGACATCAGTCCTATTTTTTGTTCGAAGTGTCCCACAAACAGATTGGCGTATGATGGGGCAAATTTTGTCCCCATGGCTGTTCCCTTCTTTTGTGTATACAATTGTTCATTAAAAATAAAGTAATTATGTTTCAGGATAAAATAAATTGATTCTAAAATAAACTCTTTTTGTATTGAGGACATCTCTATGTCATTGTCTAAAAAGTGTCGTGTTGCTTCTAAGCCTAGGGTATGTTTAATATTGCTATACAGTGAAGCTATATCAAGTGTTACCCAAATGTAGTGGGGCTTCCATACAACCTCATCCAATATATTAATCAGGTGGGAGGAGTCTCTGAGGTAGGACGGGAGTTTCAGAACATATTTCTGGAGAAATTTGTCTATGTATGCTGAAAGGTTGGAAGTGAGAGAGTCAATCCCTGAAATGATTGGCCTACCAGGTGGACAAGTGATGGATTTATGGATTTTTGGAAGAAAATAAAACCGGGCTATTGTGGGATGGGGGTTGGAAACAAAGGATTTTTCATTTTTGTTAAGGATTCCTGTGCTGTATCCTGAATCAATCAGGATTTGCAATTCCTTTTTAAAAAGTGGGGTGGGATCTTCCTTGATTATGCTATAGTACTCGGTATTCGATAGGATTCTCATTGATTCTTCCAGATAGTAATTTTGGTCCATGATGACTATACCTCCTCCCTTATCACCACTGAGGATCTGAATGCTGAATGTGTTGTTTCTCAATGGGGTATTCAAAGGTGTTATGGGCCGTACAGGTGAAAGCTTCCCTAAAAAAGGACTCTCAGATAGATTGGGAGGTAATGTTAAAAACGTCTCGGATTGATCACTGGAATGAGAGTGTATCGATGCATTAAGAATGGATTCTGAAATACTGGTGTTCTCGTTTTTGTCTTTTTTATCATTTTCATCTTTTTTGTCTTTTTCTTCTAGGGGAGGGGTTGTAACTGTATAGGTCTGGGTTGGAATGGAATCTAACTGAGAACGGTTTTGTACTGTATGTCTTTTTGGGACAATGTTGTAGGTGGAATGTTGCTCTGTCTCTCGATTTAATGCTATGTTTTTCTGTGTTTTACCATTGGTGATGGATAGAGTGGTCGGTTGTATAGAGTCACTGGTAGTGGATAAACTGGTGTTAGGGTTAGTGGGTTTATGAGTATTTGATGGTGATCCTGGTGGAGGTTTCTATTGTTTTTGATATTTGCTATTATAGAAAAATCTTCCTGGACCAGTGTGTTTGGGTGGTTTATTCTGTAATGTTGTTCCTGGCCAGGAGAAATGGGTGAGAACTGGGGTCTTAGCCGGAGCTTGGTGAGATTTTACTTGATATTGGTATTTATGCTCCCATGATCTAATCTTTTCCAGTTTGTAATCATTTATATCTCTCAAGAGTTTTCTACATTTTTTCGTGACTTCGTTATATTCGAAGATTCTTGCAGCATTTGTAATAGAATTCATATCTAGATTATGAGCTTGGTTTTTAGAGAGGATTTTTAATAATAAGCCTAATTCTTGACAGATTGTTTTTCTTTTTATTATTAATAGTCTTATTAAATTTAGTGAGCAAGTGTCATTAATTGATAACCAGGTTTTGGTGAATGCTGTGTCTTTTTCAAAGGTTGGTTTGAGGGGGGTTCTCAAGCCCTGTGGAATGATCTTTAGATGTTCATAAATAAATAAAAAGAACCAGTGTATTTCATTTCTCAAAAAGTCCTTAATGTTTTCCAGAATTGACGTATTTGTGTTTTTGCGTTGATTTCCATGGTAATTTTCTCCAGTGGTTTCTTTTTCTCCTTCGGATATAGTTAGCCAGGTATTCATCGGAATAGTATCCGGTAGCGATATTTTGTCCTGTATTGGTAGTCTTCTAATTTCTTTCACTATTCTTACGAAGAGATCCGGTATATCTTTTTCAAAGCAGATCCGACCTAAGTCAGCCACCGCACCCCTGGTCGGCCGTTGGTCACCCATCGGCCGAACAAACGTGGGATAAAGGAGATAAAAAAAGGAAGGTAGGGGTTAATCTCTAGTCTTCCCAAAGGAAGTTCGAGAGTATCCAGCAGGGCGCCAAGGGAGGGACCTGAAAATGTATTTGACCAAGGCAAAAAAGTGATGTACTTTTGTATTAATGCTGTTGGAGGGATATTAGGCTGCCAGGGGGAAAAGAACCAACAGGGGAGCCCCCTAATGGATGAGGTATAAGCACGCAAGGTAGAAAAAAATTGTTTTTCACCCCTTTAGACGGCGCCACCGTCCCTTAGATGAGAAATATGTAATAAAATATCCGCTTTTTATTAAAATTCAAGTTTGGTGTGTTATTAAAATTCATATATTCAAAGGCTCAAATGGCGGCTATGATGTCATATTATAAGTAAATAATAGAAATAAAAACAATTTTAACTCACTTCACCCAGGAGGTCCCGGATGGGATAAACTCAAAACACCCACCGGATCACCTCCTGCGCCTGGGTCGCCTGTAGGATCTCACGAAATGACAGCAGTCCAGTCGAGCTTCTTGTCAAACGTCTTTATTTTAACCACAGGGTGGGGTGAAGGAATCTTGCTCTACGTGTTTCGGGGTATAAGAGACCCCTTCATCAGGAGCATATGACATCAACCATCCTTTGAGGAGTATATATACATAAAATGTGTGCAGAAAAGGCGCCAAAAAACGATGGAAAACGTCACTTCCAGTTTGCGTTCCAGCGTGGAACGCACCGGAAATGACGTCTCCCACAAATGCAGATGATGTTCCATAAAAGTCACAAAATAAAATTCGGTTGTTGCAGAATAGGGCCCAGTTGTCAGAGTATATAATGTTAAAATTTTGCCTGGTTTGTATTATCTTGTAGTCTGTGCCTGGTCGTCACTTCCGGTTTGCGTTCCCTCCAGGAACGAACCGGAGGTGGCGCCTCTCTATTTGGGCAGGTTTGGGGCTAAAATAGTCCCATCTCAGTGGCTAGTACTTAGCATTTCAATGAGTGCCGTGTTCTTGATTGTGAATGGCTATCGGCTGGCATCGGGGCGTCACTTCCGGTTTGCGCTCCAGCGTGGAACGCACCGGAAGTGACACATCCGAACACCATTCAAAAGAGGCAACTTTCCTTGATATCAGCATTAAAATTATAGCAAATAAAATTGCTACCAGAACCCATTTAAAAAAAGTAGACTCAAACAGCTATTTAGATTATTCAAGCTGTCACTATTCAAAATGGAGAAACAATATACCGTATGGACAAATGAAACGAGTCAGGAGAAACTGCTCAGATACAAAAATAATGGAAAAGCAAATAAAAACCCTGAAAGACAGGTTTAGGGATAAGGGTTATCCAAAAGGATTGATCAACAGCTCCGCCAGACGAGCTGTTTCTATTAGTCAAGATACTGCGCTACAACCTGCCCCAGTGAAAATCATTAAAGACAACAGATATCAATACAACCTCATCACTCGATATAACATTCATCACAGCAAGATCAGACAAACCCTCAATAAACATTGGGGCATACTCCTCAAAGACCCTATCCTGAAAAATATCTTACCAAAACAACCCTCCATTACATTTAGGAGAGCCAAAACCCTAAAAAATTTAATTGCACCTTCGTGTCCAAAACTTACCATGAATCCAAAGACCACCCATACCAACCCTACAGATAAAATGGGAATACGTAAATGTGCCTCAAAAAAATGTCTCTGCTGCCCTATGATTACACATGGAGTTAAAACAGTTAGTATCCCTAATCCTAAAACCAAAGATGAGTCCCTTTGGATCATCAAACAGTAACTAAACTGTGGGTCAAAAAACATAATCTACCTCCTCTACTGTCCGTGTGGTCTAAAGTACATTGGAAGAACCACACAGACAGCTAGAGAGAGGATAAATGAGCATCGCTCAAACATTAGACGTAGCATCCTCACCCACAGTGTCTCGCAACACTACACAGAGACACACAACAGTGACCCATCGAGCCTAAGAGTATCAATACTAGAACAGACATATACCTATCAGCAACTTTGTCGCAAAGAAATGCACTGGATATACAAACTTAATACCCTTGTCCCTTTTGGACTTAATGAGACTCTTGAATACTCGAACTATTAGAACACCGTAGAAAACTATTTTATATTGCCATCTAAAATATCTACTGGTATCCAAGATTTTAGCACATCTTAGGAAAATATGTTTTATAGAAATATTCGCAGCACCTTTTGAATGTGTATATATACATATATGTATTTTTTTTTATATATATCTTTTTTTTTACATTTTTATATATATTTTTATATATTTATATATGTGTGTATGTATATATGTATATTTTCTTACACATTTTCTTAATATGTATCGAATTATTTATTGATATATGTGGATTATGTTCTTTTATATATGTTTTTATATATATTTTTTATATATATTTCCTGTATATTCTATATATGCTATAAGTGCATTTTCTAATATACATTGAGGGAACTTGGGTATATGATGATGTATCTATGTATATGTGCGCATGTATGTAGATATGGGCCAGATGTGCGTGTTTGCATATACATATATACATGGTTTCTCTGTAACACCTAACCATTGTTTCTGGCCTATACTGCCCATATAACCCCCAGTGTATTCCTGCGTCTGGAAAGTGCAAATATAAATATAGAAACATAGACCCTAATATATAAATAATGATGTCTTCAAATGGCAGATGCGTTCAATAATGAGACGCAAATCGGAAGTTGGTTTTATTCTAAACCACAATATATATGGAGAGAGTGCACATAGTAAAATACAATCTTTTTTCACCTTTCATCCTATGAAATCAGAGAAAATCTAAAAGTAGTTTCATCTTTCTGGGCGATAATGGGGAAAGCGTCACTTCTGGTGCGTTCCACGCTGGAGCTCGGCACTCAA
Source organism: Bufo gargarizans (assembly GCF_014858855.1). NCBI lineage: Eukaryota > Metazoa > Chordata > Amphibia > Anura > Bufonidae > Bufo > Bufo gargarizans. The sequence continues at coordinate 123,077,494 of NC_058088.1, forward strand.
TCAAGAACTCGGCACTCATTGAAACGCTAAGTACTAGCCACTGAGATGGGACTACTTTAGCCCCAAACCTGCCCAAATAGAGAGGCGCCACCTCCGGTTCGTTCCTGGAGGGAACGCAAACCGGAAGTGACGACCAGGCACAGTCTACAAGATAATACAAACCAGGCAAAATTTTAACATTATATATAGAAAGGGTTATAGCCAGCTCACCTCTTCGTCCTGCACAGCGGTGCACGGAGCGGACTCAAGCCAGTCCCTTGGAAATAGACGAAAAAATGAAAGAAAGGCTCCAGCACCACGGTGGATAGTATAAAGGTCCCGGTCTTTATTATCACCAAACATCCAGGTGAGTACAGTAATCAAAGAAAAAAGAGGAGACACTTAGGATCATGACTAAGAACACGCCAGTTCGAAACGCGTAGATCCGGGGCACCGGGGACCACCAGTGTTTTTCTTTGATTGCTGTACTCACCTGGATGTTTGGTGATAATAAAGACCGGGACCTTTATACTATCCACCGTGGTGCTGGAGCCTTTCTTTCATTTTTTCGTCTATTTAACATTATATACTCTGACAACTGGGCCCTATTCTGCAACAACCGAATTTTATTTTGTGACTTTTATGGAGCATCATCTGCATGTAGTGGGAGACGTCATTTCCGGTGCGTTCCACGCTGGAACGCAAACCGGAAGTGACGTTTTTCCATCGTTTTTTGGCGCCTTTTCTGCACACATTTTATGTATACTCCTCAAAGAATGGTTGATGTCATATGCTCCTGATGAAGGGGTCTCTTATACCCCGAAACGTGTAGAGCAAGATTCCTTCACCCCACCCTGTGGTTCAAATAAAGACGTTTGACAAGAAGCTCGACTGGACTGCTGTCATTTCGTGAGATCCTACAGGCGACCCAGGCGCAGGAGGTGATCCGGTGGGTGTTTTGAGTTTATCCCATCCGGGACCTCCTGGGTGAAGTGAGTTAAAATTGTTTTTATTTCTATTATTTACTTATAATATGACATCATAGCCGCCATTTGAGCCTTTGAATATATGAATTTTAATAACACACCAAACTTGAATTTTAATAAAAAGCGGATATTTTATTACATATTTCTCATCTAAGGGACGGTGGCGCCGTCTAAAGGGGTGAAAAACAATTTTTTTCTACCTTGCGTGCTTATACCTCATCCATTAGGGGGCTCCCCTGTTGGTTCTTTTCCCCCTGGCAGCCTAATATCCCTCCAACAGCATTAATACGAAAGTACATCACTTTTTTGCCTTGGTCAAATACATTTTCAGGTCCCTCCCTTGGCGCCCTGCTGGATACTCTCGAACTTCCTTTGGGAAGACTAGAGATTAACCCCCCCCCTTCCTTTTTTTATCTCTAATATCCAATAACCCTGTGACACTTACTAATCCAGGACTGCTATTACCTCTTCATGTTTGAATTCAGTAAATCCCGTTTGGCCAATTCCTATAATCACCGCAGAAAAGGTTTGACATTTTCCCTTTCTAGCCCCCAGTATTTATATCCACCCATTGATGGTGCGTAGCATACAATGCTATAATGGAACAGTACACCTAGAAATGCTTTTCACATGACCCCTTGCTAATGTGAGATATTCTGCTACTCCCCGTGTACATGACAGCAGCAGTGTATTGTGTGTATTTTTGAAGGTGTTTTTTTTCTCTTTTACTTTGACTTCATGAGGTTTTCTGTAAGAAGCAGTCATAGGAACATTTCCCAGAACTGTTCTGAAATAAAACATGTACCCTCAATAGTACTAAAAATGTTACTTAATTAGTAGAAATGTTTCAGTACATTACTAATATGTTAACTGACCTAATGTAGTTCTATGGGGCTGTACTGTTACTAAGAGTGGTGTACGCAATTCTAATACATGACAAAATAAGCTTTTTTGTAATGTCATTTTTCATGTTGTACCATGAAAATCAAAATGCCTGGAATGAATGGATCAAGCTGTGGACTTTACCTTCATGTAGTCCATCCAGTAACTCTACCATTTGAGTACATACAAGTCCATTTGTCATGGGGTAATGGAAGAGCACAAATCTCACCATCCATGGTCCTCGGTATTTACATTTGGTATAAAAGTCCCTTGCAGAGAAAATCGGGGCACATGGTAGTTAACCCTTTCATGACTGGCCAGTTTTCCATTTTAATTTTTTTTCTCCCAGACCTCCCAAAGCCATAACTTTTTAATTTTTCTGTTCACATAGCTGTATGATAGCTTGTTTTTTGCAGGACAAAATGCCCTTCTAATGACACTATTTATGGTTGCACACAATGTGGTGGGAAGCGGGAAAATACATTATAAATGTGTAGTATTGAAAAAAATGATATTCCACAACAGTTTTTGCAGCATTCCCTATACTATAAAACTGACTAGTTACTTTCATTTTCCAGGTCAGTACAAATCTGGCAATGCCACATATGTATATTTTTTTTTACTGGAAAAAAAAAAAACTTGAAAAAAATATATTTCTTTCTTTTAGTCTCCATACTCTGACCCCTATAACTTTTTTGTATTCATGTGTGTGGAGCTTTGCAAAGACACATTTTTTTGCGGGGTGGTCTGTACTTTTTAATGATACCATTTTGGGTTGTGTACAACTTTTTCATCCATTTTTATTTATTTTATGTGGGAGGAGGGGCAACCAAAAACAACAAATTGGCCATTCTGACCTTTTTTCAGTTTCACTATTTCACGTTTGGGTTTTCATTTTTTAATATTTTAATAGTACAGGCATTTTAGCATGCCGGGATACCTATGATGGGTATTTAATTTTTTTTGGGGTGGGGTAATTTTGGCAGAAGGGAGGTGATTTTATTTGTATTTTTATTTATTTATAGTTATTTATTTATTTTTACACTTTTTTTTATAGTTCCCATAGGGAACTATAACAAGCATTCATTGAATTGCTATTCTCATAGACTCCAATGCATTATTAAAACAGCCAGCACTGGATGGCCCGCTCCGCCAAGGAACAGGCACCATCTTTAAAGTCCCGACCGCTGACATAAATATGCTATTATAAAAACTTAAGCAGCAACTTTCCAATATTTATGTAATTCTCAAAACTTTTGTCCACAACTGTAGATTCCCCATTGAAATCAATGGGGCACTGTTTGTAGAAATATTTTGTACAGATTTGATTAAAGGGCATCTGTCAGTAGAGGTGGCCTTGCGGTTCGCTCGGCGGTCGTTTCGCTGCGAACTTTGCTCGTTCGCTATTCGCCAAACATGCAAACATTTGGCGATATTCGCATGTGCCATATTATTGTGCTTTGCGCTAAACTTTGACCCATGACACATCTATCAGGTGGGACAGGACAGCCAATTGAGATGTTTCAGCACATGAACACACCTCCAACCTATAACAGAACCCGATCTGGCAGCCATTTTACATTCTGTATTTTGCCAGTGTAGGGAGAGGTTGCTTTGTGGAGAAGAGACAAACTGTTAGGGACACCAAACCTAGCTAATAGGGCCACAAAAGTCCTTTTAAGGACTGGTATAGATGTGGTATTGATAGGTGTGATATACTGAGGGGTGTGATATACTTATGATATAATTTTTAAAATTGAATATATATTATAGTGCATTTGTATTGTGCAGCAGTTGTGTGTGGTTCTGTGCGATACCGCAGGTATATAGAGGGACATTGGAACAACTATTTGCAATGGGTGTGATATAACTGTTGCCCCCCAAAAAACTGATTGAGGGGTGTGATATACCTGCTTCCACAATATACTGATTAAGGGGTTTGATATACCTACTTCCACAAAATACTGATTGAGGGGTGCAATATACTTGCTTCCACAAAATATTGATTCAGGGGTTCTATATGCCTGTTTCCACAAAATACTGATTGAAGGGTGCGATATACCTGCTTCTACAAAATACTGATTCAGGGGTTCTATATACCTGTTTCCACAAAATACTGATTGAGGTGTGCGATATACCTGCTTCTCAAAATACTGATTGAGGGGTTCTATATACCAGCTTCCACAAAATACCGATTGAGGGGTGCAATATACCTGCTTCCACAAAATACTGATTGAGGCCTACGATACACCGGATTCCACAAAATACTGATTGAGGGTTGCAATACACCTTCTTCCAAAAAATATTGATTCAGGTGTTCTATATTCCTGTTCCACAAAATACTGATTGAGGGGTGGGATATACATGCTTCTACAAAATACTGATTAAGGGGTGCAATATACCTGCTTTCAAAAAATAATGATTAAGCGGTTTGGTATATACCTGCTTCCACAAATTAAAGATTGAAGGGTGCAAAATGCCTGCTTCCAGCAAATTTTGATTCAGGTGTGCTATATACCTGCTTCCACAAAATACAAATTGAAGGGTGCGATATACCTGCTTCCACAAAATACTGATTAAGGGGTTTGATATACCTGCTTCCACAAAATACCGATTGAGGGGTGCAATATACATGCTTCCACCAAATATTGATTCAGGTGTTCTATGTACCTGTTTCCATAAAATTCTGATTGAGGGGTGGAATTAACCTGCTTCTACAAAATACTGATTAAGGGGTTCTATATACCTGCTTCCACAAAATACTAATTGAGGGGAGCGATATTCCTGCTTCCACCAAATTTTGATTGAGGCCTGCGATACACTGGCTTCCACAAATTACTGATTGAGGGGTGCGATATACCTGATTCTACAAAATACTGATTAAGGGGTTCTATATACCCCCTTCCACAAAATACTGATTGAGGGGTGCGATATACCTGCTTCTACCAAATACTGATTGAGGGGTGCAATATGCCTGCTTCTACAAAATACTGATTAATGGATTCTATATACCTGCTTCCACAAAATACTGAATGAGGTGTGCGATATACCTGCTTCTACCAAATTTTAATTAAGGCCTGTGATACACCGGCTTCCACAAAATACTGATTTGTGGAAGCAGGTATATCACACCCCTCAATCAGTATTTTGTGAAAGTCGGTGTATCGCAGGCCTCAATCAATATTTGGTGGAAGCAGGTATATCACACCCCTGAATCAGTATTTTGTGGAAGCAGGTATATCGCACCCCTTAAATACTGATTGAGGGGTTTGATGTACCTGCTTCCACAAAATACTGATTGAGGTGTAATATACCTGGTTCCATCAAATATTGATTCAGGTGTTCTATTTACCTGTTTCCACAAAATACTGATTGAGGGGTGCGATATACCTGCTTCCACAAAATACTGATTGAGGTGTAATATACCTGGTTCCACCAAATATTGTTTCAGGTGTTCTATTTACCTATTTCCACAAAATACTGATTGAGGGGTGCTATATAGCTGCTTCCACCAAATATTAATTGAGGTCTGCGATACACCGGCTTCCACAAAATACTGATTGAGGGGTTTGATATACCTGCTTCCACAAAATACTGATTGAGGTGTGCGATATACCTGCTTCTACCAAATTTTAATTAAGGCCTGTGATACACCGGCTTCCACAAAATACTGATTTGTGGAAGCAGGTATATCACACCCCTCAATCAGTATTTTGTGAAAGCCGGTGTATCGCAGGCCTCAATCAATATTTGGTGGAAGCAGGTATATCACACCCCTGAATCAGTATTTTGTGGAAGCAGGTATATTGCACCCCTTAAATACTGATTGAGGGGTTTGATGTACCTGCTTCCACAAAATACTGATTGAGGGGTGAAATATACCTGATTCCACAAAATACTGATTGAGGGGTTTGATATACCTTCTTCCACAAAATACTGATTGAGTGGTGCGATATACCTGCTTCCACCAAATATTGATTCAGATGTTCTGTTTACCTGCTTTCACAAATATTGCTCTTCTCTAGGGACTTTGGCACAGGGTGATTTTTAAAATGACAGGCAGAGAAAGAGGCAGGCCATTCTGCACCCTCCTCATCCTCTGTATCTGCACCCTCCTCACTCTCTACTGTATGCACCCCCAAAGATACCACTACCACCACCATAGCCCCTCCACTCGAGTCAGAGGAATTATTTTCCCATAAATTTCCCAGACCTTACCGATGCGCAGCCATTCTTGGCATCGGATCAGGAAAAGGAGGTAGCAACGGCCGCCATCCAGCATTCCGACGAAAGTACCTAGATCAAACAAGGAGGGTGGTCCCCGCTGTTGCTGCCTACTCCAAGATCTCTAATGTCAGTGTTGGTGACTATGATGACGTGTCAATGGATGTCACGTGGGTGCCCACAAGAGAGGATGAGGAGGGGAGTTCAAAGGGAGAGACGGAGCAGTAGATAGGGATGAGAAGGAGGAGAAGCAGGCAGAACTTGCAGTGCACAGGAGGCGAAATACAGACTGCAAATGTATCTGGAGTAAGCCATCCCCCATACACGGTCCCATCTTGCACTCCCAGGTAGTGATGAGCGGAAGGGGTCATAATCAAATTTGCAATATTTTGTAGAATATTCGTTGAATATATTAGCAAATTCAAATATTACTCGAAAATCGGCAAGTTAAAGATCGCATAATCTGCAAATATTATGTGATCAATACAGGTGTGGGTCAAAAACTAATATATAGCACTATAGAATATAGTGCTATATATTTGTTTTTTTAGAATATTCATTTTTTTTTTTCCATCTGAAGTTATGATTCCTCCCTGCTTAAGTTGCTTGTGGGCCAATAACTCATTGGCCCACATGCAAGAAACAGAGAGGACTCATGTGTTCAGATGGAAAAAATTACGAATATTTGAAAAACTAATATATAGCACTATATTAAAAATATTCTCAAATTCTCGAAGTTGCGATATTCGCGATAAATATTCTTAATTTGAATATTTACGCTCAACACTACTCCCAGGATGCCGGCACATGCCTCCGCAGTGTGGCCTTTTTTTTAACTTGTCAGTTGCTGATAATAGTGTTGCCATCTGCAGCTTGTGCTGTCAATGCATAAGTCCCGGTAAGCCCAACACTCACCTAGGGACGACCGCCTTAAGAAGGCACCTGGCCTCCCAACACCGAGCCCAGTGAGAGCAACACTGTCAGAACCCACAAAGCCAGACTTCCGGTGCTCTACGTCTGACCTCTTCTCCTCTCTCCTCCCATTTTTCCTCCACTCCACCGTACACCATGCCGTTGTCGCGTTCATCTGGCAAAAGGCAGGCTTCCGTGGCCCAAATGTTCGAGCATAAAAAGTTGATATTGCCGGATAACCTTCTTGCCCAACGGCTGACTGCTGGCTTGTCACAACTACTAGCCCGCAAACCATTGCCATATAAACTGGTGGACTCGGAGACCTTTAGAAAATTTGTGGCCATTGGCACACCGCAATGGAAGGTCCCCGGAAGGAAATATTTCTCCCAGAAGGGCATCCCAGAGCTATATGACCACTTTCAGCGGCAATTGAATATATCTCTGGCACACAGTGTCGGTGCCAAGATACATTTGACCACAGACACATGGTTTAGCAAACACGGGCAGGGAAGGTATATAACTTTTACTGCCCACTGGGTGAACTTTCTGACGTCCGTCAAGCATGTAACCCGTGGAACCTGTGTGGATTTGGTGTAACTCGGCTGACTCCTCCTTTTCCACTGCTAATGCATCTTTGGCTGTGCCCCCCCAAGCTCCCAGAACCTATTCGACGTGCCAAGTGAGACGTTGCCATGCTGTGCCGCGGCTGTTGTGCCTGGAAGCCAAGAGCAACACCGGTCCTGCACTGCTTTCAGCTCTGCGGTCACAGGCCTATCAGTGGCTAACCCAGCTCAATTTGACAGTTGACAAAATGGTGTGCGACAACGGTGCCAATCTGCTGAGCTCACTGAAACAGGGCAAAATGACACACGTCCTGAACTTAGTCGTGCAGCAATTCGTTGCCAAATACCCCGGGGTCCAGTACGTCTTGCGGCAGGCCAGGAAAATCTCTGGCCATTTTAGAAGATCTTACATGGCCATGATTCGCCTTGCTGATATTCAGCGCGGACACCACCTGACCATCAGACATCTGATTTGTGACAGCCCGAGGCGTTGGAACTCTATCTTTTACAGTTGTGTTCAAAATAATAGCAGACAGACATCACTAACCTGATCAATTACTTTTTTGGGTAGAAATTATTTTTCTACATGGAAAATAATTTACTAGCAGGTGTAGTAGAGTGATAGAAATGATAGAAATCCAACAGACCCAACAGTCATGACATGCATGCTGCTGATTCTCTGTAATTTAATCACTTATTGAAAGGGGCATGTTCAAAATAATAGCTGTGTGGAGTTCAATGAGTGAGGTTATTCATTCTTTGAAAAATAGGTGGCAATTATTGCCCTTATTTAACCTCCCTGGTGGTATGATTATGTCAGGAATTTTGTACCAAAACCAGGAACGGAACCAGGAAGTCAAACGCCGGCTGGTGTTCTGCCAGATCTCTATACCTCGCGAAAAGTCTATACCGGAAGTGACGCGGCCACACAGGAATCAGCTGCAGTATGGTGTACGTGGCGCTGTGCAAGCGCACATACACTGGCTTAGGAAAGAATCGATGCAGCGCCGCGATAGAAGTACTTCGTGCACCGCGCGTGTGCACTTAGAGGTATAGAGATTTTGCAGCGCAAAATGTTGCATCAGATCTCCCTACCCTTGAGTGCGCATGCACGCACAAATCAGCAGATTAAATCAGGATGAACTGCAACTGATGATTTGTGCGCGCGTGCGCATTCAGGGGTAGGGAGATCTGATGCAACATTGTGCGCTGCAAATTCTCTATACCCATAAGTGTGCACGCGCAGCTTACAAAGTACTTCTATCTCGGCGCTGCAACGATTCTTTCCTAATCCAGTGGATGTGCACTTGCGCACACCATCCTCCAGCTGATTCCTATGCGACCGCGTTACATCTGGTGCGGCCGCGTCACTTCTCGAGGTTACCGCTCGTGGCAGCGAAAATTAACCCCGAATCACGCTCGAGGTTAAGGAAGGAAGGCAGCAAATGTTGTACATGCTGGTTGCAGTGCATTTCTTTCAGAAATTCTGAGGAAAATTGGGTAGTTCCAGACATTGTTCAGAAGAATAGCGTACCTTGATTAAAACGTTGATTGTAGAGGAGAACACATATAAAGAAGTGCAGAAAATGATAGGCTGCTCAGCTAAAATGATTGCAAATGCTTTAAAATGGCAACTAAAACCTGAAAGACGTGGAAGAAAGTGAAAAACTACCACTCAAAGGGATAGAAGAATAGTAAAAATGGCAAGGACTCAGCTAACAATCAGCTCCAGGAAGATCAAAGAAGGTCTAAAGTTACCTGTGAGCACTATTACAATTAGAAGACCCCTATGTGAAGCCAAAGCTATCTGCAAGAGGCCCATCAATGTCCCACTGTTGAAAAAAGACATGTGCTAAAGAGGTTACAATTTGCCAAACATCATATTGACTGGCCTAAAGAGACATTTTGTGAAGTGATGAAAGTAAGATTGTTCTTTTCGGGTCTAGTGTCCGGAGACAGTTTGTCAGACGACCCCCAAACACTGAATTCAAGCCACAGTACACTGTGAAGACAGTGAAACATGGTGGCGCAAGCATCATGATATGGGGATGTTTCTCATACTACGGTGTTGGGCCTTTTTATCGCATACCAGGGATCATGGATCAGTTTGAATACATGAGAATACTTGAAGAGGTCATGCTGTCTTATGTTGAAAAGGAAATGCCCTTGAAATGGGTGTTCCAACAAGACAACGACCCCAAACACACCAGTAAACCTGCAACATCTTGGTTCCACACCAACAAGATGGACGTTATGGAATGGTAAGCCCAATCTCCGGATCTTAATCCAGTAGAAAATTTGTGGGGTGACATCAAAAATGCAGTTTCTGAGGCAAAACTAAGAAATAGAGAAGAACTGTGGAATGTAGTCCAATCATCCTGGGCTGGAATACCTGTTCACAGGGGCCAGAAGTTGGTTGACTCCATGCAACACAGATGTACAGCAGTTCTCAGAAACAGTGGTTATACAAGTACATATTGGTTAAGTGATTCCTATTTTTTTGAACAGTCTAATATTCACTTTTCCTAAATTTTTTACAGGAACAACACAAATTTGATATATTTTTCTTCATGTTTTGATTTGGAATAGAACGTGTAGTGTTCCCAAAGCATTTGTGAGTATGAAAATGAAAGCTATTAGAAGGATTTTGAGCTTTACTCAATTTTTTTTTCACACTGCTATTATTTTGGACACAACTGTATATGCTTGATAAGCTGCTCAAGCAGCAATGTGCCATTAATGACTACCTGTACGAACTGTGGAGCAGGACAGGTTCTGGGGAGCTTGGTTTCTTTTCACAGCACCAGTGGCTGCTCATGCGCGAATCAGACTTCTGCAGCCATTTGATGAGATCAGCTACAGTATAACCCTTAATAGTAAATAATCTTTATTGATATTCATACTACACATAATAAGTCCATGCACAAGGTGTCCACAAATATGATCAATTGGGGATGTATGACCCTAATAATAATACTAGAGCTAGGACCTAGTATTAGGTCATCTGGTCCAATCTTTTAAATCTTGTTTATGACCGTCATTTGACATCTTCTCTTGACCGTCATTTGACACCTTGGTTTGTCCTACGGGTGTATCGGGGTTGTCCCAGTTTGGACCTCCCTCCGTTGGACATCCATCACTGTAATCATTTAATATAATCCATTTGCCCCCTGATGATCCCACACCGTGGGGAAAACGCGTTGGGGTTGAGCACAGATACGTCTGTGTCTCTGTTAGATATCCTCTTAGGTGTCGTTTTTTGTTTTGTGTGTTCTTTAGTTAGTTGCACCGTGTCCTTTTTCGTATCCTTACCGACAGGGTGGTATACACTGTGCATTTAAGGGAAATCCTTTCTGTCCATGCCCAATATAGTCCACCAGTACGTTTATTACCAGCCCGCACACTGTAGGGCGAACTAGGAGTTGCCAGCGAGGTTCGAGGACGGGGGGGTCTCCACCTTTAGGAGTCGCCCCTGGGCATAGGGCCTAGCTCTAGTATTATTATTAGGGTCATACATCCCCCAATTGATCATATTTGTGGACACCTTGTGCATGGACATTATAGGACTTATTATGTGTAGTATGAATATCAATAAAGATTATTTACTATTAAGGGTTATACTGTAGCTGGACTTGCAATTGTTCCCTTCAACCCATTGCATTTAATTATATCCATTAAGGCTGGATTTTCATTTGATGAGATCCCCAAACTGGTCAGTCACAGCCAGGGCGCCATCTGTGACATCGTACCTTACGCCTTCTTTCTGAAGCGTGCATTGCGTCGTGTCGTTGATCAAGCCGTCGAGGAGCAGGAGCTGGAAGATGAGGAATTCACAAGTCAGCAGGAGTCTGAAGAGGAGTCAGAGGAGGATGGTGGCTTGGGGAAGGAGGGTGAGGAGGGGCAAGAAGAGCAGGCTTTGAGGGGGACTTTAAACTTTTTGGGGATCCCAGGTGTTGGGGAGGAGACCAAGGACAACATTCCCCTGGGCAATGAGCAGGAGCCAGGGTGCTCCATCACTTCCAATTTAGTTCAAATGGGGGCCTTCATGCTCCAGTGTTTGAAGAGGGACCCCCGTATAAAAAGCATAAAGGTTAAGGACCAGTACTGGGTGGAAACGTACTTAGACCCCTGGTACAAACACAAAATTGTGGACATGTTACCAGCATCACAGAAGGCTGTCAGAATGCAGCATTTTTAGGCCTTGCTGCGAGAGATGTTGCATTCTGCTGTTGCGGGCGCTGGCAGAGGAATTTCCACAAACAGCGAAACAGGTGTGGGTACCAATCCTACCGCCCCTGCAAGAAGATGGGCGGTTTGAAGATGTGTTGGTCATTTCAGATATGAGATCATTCTTGCAGTCAACCCATTGAGAGCTGCCCTCCGGATCCAGCCTCAGGGAATGCCTAGACCGACAGGTGTCCAACTACATCGGGTTAACGGCCGATGTGGGCGCTCTGAGAAGCGAGGAACCCCTGGACTACTAGGTGTGCAGGCTTGGCCTGTGGCCAGAGCTGGCACAATTTGCCATGGAATTTGCCTTGGCTTGCCCCTCATTGAGTGTCCGGTCCGAAAGGACCGTGACCAATAAGCACACTTGCCTAGCTCATGACAGTGTGGACTACCTCACATTTCTAAAAATTAATGAGGCATTGGTCTCAGTGGAATTAAACACCTGTGATGACCACATGTAATTGAATTTCATCATGCTAGCCCACACATGTCCGCCACCACCCAGAAAAAAGAATGGTCCTTGTCTTATGTATATACAGAGACATAAAAGGCCTTTTCTGTCAGATGAATGCCTCATTATTGGCACCTCTACTCCAGTGGCCTACAGTAAAAATTTTGCCGGTGACCGCCTATTGTACCTCCAGCCACATCATTACAAGTTCTTCTCTGTCAAATGAATGCCTAATTTTTAGGACCTATACTGGCCTACAGTAAAATAGTTATCCACGTCTAATGTACCTTCAGCCACATAATCACTTGTTCTTTTCTGTCAGGTGAATGCCTAATTTTTGGGGTCTGTATTCCACTGGCCTACAGTAAAATTGTTAATCAGTGACCGCCTAATATACCTCCAGCCACATAATCACTTGTTCTTTTCTGTCACGTAAATGCCTAATTTTTGGGGTCTGCTCTGGTCTACAGTAAAATTGTTATCCACTGACTGTCTAATATACCTCCAGCCACATAATCACTTGTTATTTTCTGTCACGTGAATGCCAAATTTTTGGGGCCTGTACTCCACTGCTATACAGTAAAATTGTTATTTAGTGACCGCCTAATGTACCTCCTGCCACATAATCACTTGTTCTTTTCTGTCAGGTGAATGCCTAATTTTTGGGGCCTGCACTGGCCTACAGTAAAATTGTTATTCAATGACCGCCTAATGTACCTCCAGCCACATAATCAATTGTTTTTTTATGTCAGATGAATGCCTTTTTTTGGGGGGCCTGTACTGTCCTACAGTAAAATTGTTATCCACTGACTGTCTAATATAACTCCAGCCACATAATCACTTGTTATTTTCTGTCACGTGAATGCCAAATTTTTGGGGCCTGTACTCCACTGCTATACAGTAAAATTGTTATTTAGTGACCGCCTAATGTACCTCCTGCCACATAATCACTTGTTCTTTTCTGTCAGGTGAATGCCTAATTTTTGGGGCCTGCACTGGCCTACAGTAAAATTGTTATTCAATGACCGCCTAATGTACCTCCAGCCACATAATCACTTGTTCTTTTCTGTCAGGTGAATGCCTATTTTTTGGGGCCTGTACTCCCGTGGCCTAAAATATAAATTTTCTAGGCTCCAGCATGGACCCCCCCCCCCCCCTCTGGTATGTCACAGTCCAAGTTGTGGGACTATTTGTGCACTTCTAGTAAGTATTTGGTGGCTGCAAATATGACCCGAAGGTTTTTTAGGTTTGCCTGCCATTAAAGTGAATGGGGCCCGCCGCGAACACGCTATTTGCGAACATTTGATCGAGAACGCGTGTTCGCGAAATGTCCCGGCCAATGTTTGCCCATCACTATCTGTCAGAACATTTTTACCTATCAAACTGACTGATCTGTTGCATGTGTGCTTGGCAGCTGAAGATATCTGTGTTGACCCCATGTTCATATTTGTCCACATTGCTGGGAAAATGATATTTTAAAATATGTAAATGAGTCCCCAGTTGCTATGGGAATGTTGCGGTTGCACCTAAAGACTCTGTTCTCTTGGCAACTGCTGTGCCCTCTCCACTTTGATTGCCAGGGCCAGGCGTGATTATGTTTTCACTGCCTAGCCCTATCAATCAAAGTGGAGAGGAGCAGCAGCTGCAAACTGCAGTCTCTAAGTGTAACGGCAACGCCCCCATTGCTCCTAAAGGTTTATTTGCATGTATTTAAACATTTTCCCAGCAATCAGGGAACATATGAAAATGGGACCAACACAGATGCCTTCAGCTGCCAAGCGTACCTTCAGCAAGTCAGCAAGTTTCATAGGTACAAATCTGATGACAGGTGCCCTTTAAGATCTGAGTGAGAATTCTGACATCTGAACATGTCCTTATAAATTAGTCAAAACATATCTGAAAGACTATAGTGCTGGGCAAGAATCAGAGAACAGTTTAACCGCTATACCAAGCGTTGAGGGTGTGTAGAAACAAAAGTAGGGGTGCTCTAACATGGAGCAGTTCTTCTCTTGTAATAATATAAGGAATCACTGTTCTCTGTGCTTTATGTGATTTAAAGCTTAAAGGAATGCTCCATTTGTACACAATCTATGAATTGGTGGATTCCACACTCTTTAGAGTTTGGCTGTTACCAATATGTCCGTGCCTTCATGGACCTGTGTAATGGAATATAGAGGATTTTAACCCTCTGGTGATAGTCATGTGAACATTTCTTTTACACGGACTGTATTTTTAATGCACGGGAATAAACTTTGGTAAGTTATCTTTTCAAAATCCATTCCACTGACCTCATCAGGAAAGATTCATTATAGAACAATAAGACATTTGTACAAAAACTCCTGCTGCCAAATCATGCATTAACTATTTTATACCGAAAGAGAAAAGTTTGTTAATTGACTCGCTTAGTTTCAATCATGTACGTGAAAGATCATAATGGAATTTTGGGCAACAGTAGACTTTCTGTCAATTAGAGGAATCCTTTAAGCCTAGGACACTCCCTAGAAATCAGAGTATATTGGCAACTAGTCCGGTTATAACCATACAGGAAACATAAAGGTCTTCTTTCTTGCAGAGTCTGGCATTTATGCAATACTTGTTATTCATTGCATTCGGCAGTGGAGGTTCCAGCTCCTTTGAGAATATATTCCAGGTATATTAGAAGCAGAGATGAGAACAGGAGAGGTCAGGTGGATACGGATTTGTGTTTCCAGAGCGCTATTAGTACAAGGTCATGTGATAGGTCGCTGTTTACATCAAGGTGGAAGCATTATTCGTTAATCAATGACTCAGCGCAAGCTTCTAATAAATAATCTGTACCTCCATTAAATTCCCTGAGGGAAAGGACATCAAGTTAAAGATGCACTGAAATGTTAAAACTGTGGCTACAACCTCTTAGCCAGATAGCATTCACTTTTAGATTCATAATTAACTAGATTTTGTGGACGATGTTGACGTCTCCATCTTTTGTCTCTTCCCTGTTAGTTTCACGCTTCTTTTAATACATAACATATTATATTGTTTTAATAGATTATATGAAGGCTGGACATATTTTCCGTTGAATGAGGAGATATTATGAAGCTGGATGAAGCTCAGCAGATTATTATAAATAGCAACAAAATGTCCAACCATTGAAATACATAGAAGCAGTACTATAATTGCAATAAGTCTTAATATAAGGGATGCACAACTTTTTCTGATCTGATGGCTGCATTGTCAGAATAAACCATTACCAGGAGCCAAAATAAAACCTAGAGTTTTTATCACTAGATACATTAAAGAGGTTATGCAAGATTGGGGGAAGTTTGGCAACCTCCCCACACTTTGTCAGACCTATAAAAGAACAATGAATTACCTTTTTCCCAAAGCTAGCTCCCCGCTCCTTTTCCTCCAGGCCTGAAATGGTCCACTGGACTCCCTCGATGTCAACATTTGGTTTAAGACTGTATCCCCTTGCATCATGTGACCATTTTCCACACATTAAGGTATTAAAACACCATTAAACTATAAAAATGTGATATTGGTGTAAATGTACTGACCTGCATAATCAAGATAATGCATCATAATGCATAGGGAATCTTATCAAAATGAAAATAATTGTGTGTTTTTTTACAAATTCTACCTCATTAGAATTTTATTCCAGCTTTCCCTTACACCCCTTACAATTAAAACTTGTCAGGCAAAAAGTAGGCCCTCATATATCTACATGAATGGAAAAATAAAAAAGTTATGGCTCTGGAAAGGCAGAGAGTAAAAAATGATAAGATGGAAAATTGCTGGGAAAAGGTTAAAGCAATGCTTTCATTAACGACCACCCTTTTAAAAATAATCACCGAGAACTATATCATTTTGAACAATATTACCATAATTAGTACGTGGGAATTTAGAAAGTGATAGAGCCTCATGATAGCTTTTTGTTGCTAATGTCGGACACATTCTAATGTTTCTCCTTATTCCTGAATAATATAATAATCACAACAGAAGTAAACAGGAGAGGAAAGAATACTAGCAGCATAAAGGTACCTTACGAAACGTATGCAAGATTGCCTCATTTGTGAACAATTTAACAATTACAATTTACTTGGCAGAAAAAAAGTACAGTATACAGGGTCCAAATGAACGATTGAGGTAAACGAGGCATGTTAATTTGTTTTTGACCATCTGCTCTTAAATCGCCACCTATGACTGCATTATCACTTTCACCACTAAAGCCAAGGCTAACATAACTCTGGCTGCATGACTGGTTGTCTGTGTACCTTGTCCCGCAGATATTACTTGTTATTAATTGTATATTGTAGTAAATACTTGTTGTGACGAATACCACACCTCGTGCCCACTTAACGTCAACTAAGTCAAGCTCATGAGACGTGGTATTGTCCCTGGTTACCAAAAACGTGATGTTAGGCCATACCAGTAATCCCAATGAAGTCACAGGCACTAATGGATGGTCTATAGTGCCTGCCTAGCCTGTTTTACGGGCTAGGGCATCAATAAAGACTGCCCATTAGTGTCAGTGATGTCACTGGGCTCATTGATAGACAGAAGCCTCCACCTTGCATACACATGGGGCTGCTGGAGAGTCCTGAGGGCTAGCCTCGTTCCTATGGACTATGGACCCAGAACTATGGAGACCCTGGCTCATTATTCTACAAAGGGTAAAATAGTTAGTGTCTGCCTGTGAGTGGTTACGTTATCCCATTGTGTTGATTAATTGTATCACAGGTGGGTGTTGTCTGCCTGGAACTGCATATAATTGGTTTATGTAAAAACCGTCTCAGTATTCCACAAGGTCCCCATGGGGAGTGTCCCTTGCTGGAAGACCTGCATAAGAGGCTGACATGCAGCCTCATTAAATGTCCTGTAGCCTTCATGAGGTCTGGGCTCATGTTTGGGGGATTGGAGAACTACACTCTGGGGATTGCTATAATGGTTATAATCTCCAGAGTATAATCCCTAGCTCTTGTAAGAGCTGTTCCTGTTTCGCTCTCTGGATTAAGTTTCGCCCACTGGAAGCTGAAGCCCGGCCTTGGGTCCAGGATGGGTGGAGTAAGACAAGATCCCAACCAGCTCAGCGGTTCGTGGAGTCGACAGTGCTTACGGTGTCAATCGGAATGCTTGTAGCCCTCGGGAAGCACTAGGAGCATCCATCAATGGTGGTACCCAGTGTGGGTGCCAGGAGATCTAATACAGTGGTGGCAGCAGTGGGAAGGCATCCTAGTGCGAGGAGAAGCAGCTCGGAGACACCATTTGTGGATTTATAATTAGGGCAAAGCTAGTACTCGTACAGCGCCCCGTGCGACAGCACCATGGAATCAGCTAGTTCTTGGACAGTGTTATATGAGGAAAAGAAGGATTACCTGGATTACAGGGATGCAGTCCAGAAAGGTGTATGGCACAAGGCCCTGAAGGACGTGCGGTCCCTCATCTCAGCCATAAGCATCACTGGGAGTGGAGATAGTCGCTACCCCTACCCAGTTGCGATCCAGGAAGAGGAGACAATCGGTCGATCTCCCCAGTGGTAGAGGGCATTCCAGGGAGAAGAGGTAGCCAGCCGACCTCTCTCCCCAGAGGCAGTGTGGTTACCCAGGAGATGATATGGGTGGCATCACTCTTCTGCAGCAGAGTCAAGCGGACCAGTTAGAAGAGGTTCTGGATTCATCTTTTCCGACTAACACAGGTCCAGACCAGTTGAGGGTCTGGTACCTAGTTAGTCAACTGTTGGGAGGAGAGAAATATGATGGACTGGACCGTCACTGGGGCTGCTGGAGAGGCCTGAGGGCTAGCCTCCTTCCTATGGACTATGGACCCAGAACTATGGAGACCCTTGCTTATTATTCTACAAAGGGAAAAATGGGTAGTTTCTGCCTGTGAGTGGTTACGTTATCCCATTGTGTTGGTTAATTGAATCACATGTGTGCTTGTTTTCTGCCTCTAACTGCATGTGATTGGTTTATGTAAAAACTGTCTCAGTCTTCCAGAAGGTCCCCATGAGGATTTCCTGTTCCTGTTTCGCTCTCTGGACTAAGGAGAGGTTCATCCACTGGAAGCTGGAGCCCGGCCTTTGGTCCAGGGTGGGTGGAGTATGACGAGATCCCAACCAAGCTACGGAGGTTTGTGGGGTTGGCAGTGCTCACAGTGTCGAGTGGAGTGCTTGGAGCCCTCGGGAAGCACTAGAAGCACCTATCAATGGTGGTACCCAGTCGGAGTGCCAGGAGATCTGTTACATAAAATAAATATATTACAAAATTACAGCTACCTTTATAAATGATTATTTTAAACAATGTTGATGCAAACTAAAAACACCTTTAAGGGGCCTATATAAAAGAACCCCCATAAATCACTGCATTTTAAAAACACTCAAAGTATTTGAAACAGATTTTAGCAAGTTTATTAACCATTTATGTGCAGAGAAATATTACTTACTGAGATTCTGCAGTTTTTAGAACTATCCCATGTGTGACTCCCTGAATCAAATATAAGTAGAGTTCAGAGATGCAAGCTTCAGATGCTTAATCCAAAGTTGCTTTGTCCAAAACTTCAGAGTAAGGCCTCATGCACACGACTGTGCCGTTTTTTGCAGTCCGCAAACCGCGCATCCGCAAAAAATCGGAAGCCGCCCGTGTGCCTTCCGCAATTTGCGGAATGGAACGGGCGGCTCATTGTAGACATGCCTATTCTTGTCCGCAAAACCCCCATTGCGGGGCCACGGAATGGTGCACCGGATGCGGACAGCACACTGAGTGCTGTTCGCATCTTTTGCGGCCCCATTGAAGTGAATGGGTCCGCACCCGAACAGCAACAGCAGTCGTGTGCATGAGGCCTAATACTGTGTGGAGATTCGTCTCTGTACAGTATTATAATGTATGGGCTTGAATAAGCCGAAGTTACTTATTCATGAAGTCGCACGTGACTTTATTGAATAAATTCAGGAATTGAATTTTAAAGTGGAAAACCACTTTAAAGCTTGAAACCGAACTCACCGAACTTATTCAATGAAGCCAAGCTCGACTTCGTGAATAACTTACTACGGCTCATCGGAAACCATACATTCTTATACAGTGCGGAGACAAATCTCTGTACAGTATTACTCCGAAGTATTGAATGGAGCGGCTGCGGATTAAGCATCCGAAGCTTGCTTAGCTCAACACTAAATATAAGCCTCAGAAATGAAGGAACACCGTATGGATTTTAATCCAACAGGTGTCTCATAGAATTTATTAGAATTGGGCTATAAAAATAGAAAATTGCATTTTTCAGTTTCATCTTTTTCAGTGATTAATCGGGGACAAATCTTCCAAAAAGTCTAACAATTTGTGCTTGCTATTACAATACATATTATCATGTTTGGGGAGACGGCAAAGGTCATAAGGGAATGAACGTCATATGGTTTTTGGAGAATAGATTTTTTACTGAAATTATTTTCTAAGAGCCATAACTTTTATTTTTGTCAATTGAGCTGTGAGAGATGAACAAAAAGTTTTATATTTTTTTTTATGGAGTTCATTATGCAGTATAAGTGTTACATTTATGGCAATTATGGTTATGTGGCAATATCATATTTATATTGCATTTTTATGTTTTATAACTTTTAATTACAAGCAACATGGAATTGCTTGCTGCCTTGTCCTGACCTGTTTACAAAAATGTTGTTGCTGGTGTTGCACAATAAATGCAAAGGTTGGACAATATATCCATGTCTTGTCAAGTTACCTGTCAGAATGACCCCCGGAGGAGAGCTAACCCCCCACAGAGGTTAGAGCCTGGTTAAGGCTAGGTCTACACAACGACATTTGTCGTGCGACATTTTGTTGCACTAATGTTGCGCAAATTTTTCTAATGGCAGTCTATGGTGTCGCACTGCAACATGTGACATGCTGCGACTGCGACGCAACAGTCGCAGAAAATGCATTCGAGATGGACAGGCGATAAGCTGCCACCCTCTTCTCCCGATGATGATGAAACCCCTTCGTCACCCTGCTCCCAAGTGCAATCAGCAACAGCATCATCATCGAGTACTGGCTGCATGTCACTGAAGTCCTCCTCAACCGTCTCTGGGTCAGGAGCCTGACCGCTCTCAACACCAGCTCCCACGCCACTCTCCTCATCACTACTTGCCTGCCCAGTGGAGGAAGCGGTGGAAGTCTATTCCACAGCTGCACAGGCGATATGTCCGACCCTGTATTCCCCGTTCATAGTTGTACTTATCTGTTGAAAAGTTTTTTGTGCAAAATTAGATATTTTTTTTTACCTAATTGTCATTCAGCAGTGCAGTGAGATATTTTACGGCCCAGTTTGCCATGTATTACGCTGGGTTCACACCTAAGTGTACCCGATAAGCTCTGTTTACAAGCATGCTTATCGGGCGTTTACATACATGCGAGGAAACAAGCAAATGCCCATTGTCGCGCGTTCCCACTAGGTCTATGTGCGGGAAAGTGTGACAATACACCCCACAGAAGCTCCTGTACTTCTTGGGGCATAGGGCGTTTTACAGCGCATTCGTACGCACTGTAAAATGCTCAGGTGAGAACCATGCCCATAGGGAATCATTGTTTTTTGCCTGTTGAGCGTTTTACAGCGTGTAGGAATGCGCTGTAAAAATGCTCAGGTGTGAACCCAGTCTTACTGGCAAAATACAAATATATTTGCTGTTTAAGGTGGTCCTTATCTGTTGAAAAGCCTTTTCTGTAAAAATATAAAAAAAATTGGGTGTAATTGCCGTTCAGTGATATATTCTAAATCCCTGTTTGCTGTGTATTAGTGTCAAAATAAAAAAATATTTGATCTAACATTTGGTTATTTGATCTAACAGTATGTCAGGCAGAGAAATGTTTCTAGCGCAGGCAGAGGTCACAGCAGAGTAAAGGGCAGTGGCAGCAGGGGTCACTTCCAGAGGTCTGAGCTTCCAGTCTCAGCTAGCGGTTGTGCCGTGGCTAGCAACCCAGCGGTTCTTAAATGATTGACTTGGTCTGCGACTTCGTCGCACATCAGACACCCCCAGCCAAGAGTCAGTGGGTTCGTCAGACACAATCCTTAATTGGCATGGCCCGAGAGCAAGCCCTGTGGGCTCACCTGTCCGCAACCTGCCTCTGCCCTTTTCTGTTCCCTCAGCGTGAGAAATATTATATGCTGTAGGCTCAGCTCAACTATTCAGCAAGGAAGAGCTACTAGAGGCCAGTCAGCAGCTACTGCCCTGCCAAAATAGACTTCCACCGCTTCCTCCACTGGGCAGGCAAGTAGTGATGAGGAGAGTGGCGTGGGAGCTGGTGTTGAGAGCGGTCAGGCTCCTGACCCAGAGACGGTTGAGGAGGACTTCAGTGACATGCAGCCAGTACTCGATGATGATGCTGTAGCTGATTGCACTTGGGAGCAGAGTGACGAATGGGTTTCATCATCATCGGGAGAAGAGGGTGGCAGCTTGCCCGTAAGCCAGCAAGTCGCTAGCATGGGAAAAGTCAGCAGGGTGGAAGCAGTGGGAGGTTGGTAGCCAAGGGTAGACCACCCGGTTTGCAGGAGCCTACCTGCCCGGGAAGTAGTGGTGCAGGGGCTCAAGGAGGCAGCAGCGGTAGCAGTCAGTCAGTGCGTAGTGTTGGGGGTAAAATCACCTACGCGGCGTTGTAGCAGGTTTTTTTTTAAGCCGCTGGAAAAGGTGAATGTGGCCGTATATAGAAATTGTGGGCAGAGGGTAAAGCATGGCCAGGGTGCAATGTTAGTACTACTGCCCTGAGTCAACATTGCCATAAAGTGGCCTGGGACAACTGTAGCATCACCCACTGGCATGCACCAGGTTTATAGCAGTCAAGGCTCCACCACCTCAGCCGAAGGGAGCTGTCTGTCCTTCCAATCATCTGCCGGTCCTGATGCTTCTGCTCCTCCTCCTTTTCCTCATCATGCATTCCGTCAGCAATCGATCACCGAAGCCATTGCTAAGAGCCAACAGTATGCGTGCACTCATCCAACGGCGCAGAAGCTGAACATGCTCCTGTCCAAGTTGTTGGTGCTGCAGTCCTTCCCTTTCCAAGTGGCGGACTCTGCATCTTTCACAGAACTGATGACTTGTGCCAAGCCGAGGTGGAGAGTCCCAAGCCGTCATTTATTTGCCAAAAAGGCAGTACCAGCCCTGCACACACATGTAGAACAGAAGGTGGGCCAGTCCTTGAGCCTGTCAGTGTCTGCCAAAGTGCACGGTAGTGCCAATGTCTAGAGCTGTAGCTACAGTCAGGGACAATACATGTCCATTATGGCCCACTGGGTGAATGTGATTCCTGCAGAGCCACACCAGCAACTTGGCCAGGTGACACATCTTCCGCCTCCACATTGCCATGCCTTTGGTCCTGCGACAATGTCCGCCTCTGCCTCCTCATGCTCCACCCTGTACTCAGCCTCCACTACAGGGACAATGCACAGTGCCCCTCCAGCATGCCACATGTGCAGGGCACGGCGGTATCACCCCTCATACAGGGGAGGAACTGCTCTGCGTCCCTCAGCAAGAAATCAAATTCTGGCTTTCTCGCAACAACTAAAAATCGGAACCATGGTGACCTACAATGGGAAGAACATTGAGTCAGCGCTGAGTTAAGGAGGGCTGAGCCATGCAACCTGCATCAATATTTACAAATGGTCCAAAGGATCAATGGTTGCCTCTTAGTTACATGTGCTACCAGTAATCACATCCTAAAATGTAACATTTATTTCCTATCATAAAATTATTTCTCTCTAACTTACATGTGATTTAAAACTATCAGCAGTGCCAATGAAATGACTGCTGTTTGCCCTGTAGAAAATGCTAGCACTGTTTATTCACAGTGCAGTATTAGCAAGGAGGCTGTGACGCAGTATATGTTCGTATCGCTATTGACTAAGACTCTTCTGGATTATACAATTAGTGCAGTGCAGTCAGATCTGAAGTGTGCATGCTGTTTAAAAGCTGCCCCCGACATGTTTTGCCAACTCATTGGCGTCTTCAGGGGTTTCGGGCAGTATGCTAGCGAAAAACTTTCCTATTGTGATGTCACTGCCCTGGTAGATAATTAGTAGCTAGTTTGGTGCAATGTTAATTCTATTATCCTATCAGAGGCTGGTCAGAATATCTGCTATGCTTCTTGACCACTCCATCCTCCTTGTGCTACAACTTTGAACTTAGAATATATGAGTACACTATTGTCTTGCACTACGCATGTCGTAGGACTTGTACTGAGGCTTATTTCTGCGCATGCGTTGGAACTTATACTATATGGCTGATGGAATGTTTTCACTGCACATACTTGAACACTTAGCCCCAAGATGGTAAGGTGCCAGTACCTTGTGCGCATGCCCATATGTTTATATTCAATTATAAATGTGCTCACTACTGCGCCTGTCGATAGTTGTTCATTACAACAGTGGGCTCAGATATTATTTACGTTATACCACAACTTCAGATGTACTAGTGATTTTATACTGCATCGCACATATCATTATCTTGTTTATGGCTTAGCTGGCATAGTGCCATTTCTACACATACACAAGACTTTGGATTATTTAACTTGTATTTATAAGATGTTTCCCACTACACATGCGCCGAAGCTTCAATTCATCCGGGACACAGATCCATAACGCACAAAGCTTAATACTTACACCATACAAGTTATCATGTCTAAATGCGCATATTCCTGAACTTTAATTCTGTCTATTTTCCAGTATTTCATTACATTTGCACTACATCTTGGAGTGTGTCAGTATTATAATGCTTTTTTTAACCCATGTCACTGGATTTGGAATTCATTTATTGGTGTTTCTCAGGTAGGATCACATTTTAGACTTATGATACAAGATTGGCAAATTCCTACGTATATTAACCATAATTGACTTGTTTTAATATTGTATTTCTTATGTAAGGTATGGCTTTATACACAGAATGGCGCAAGCAGAGGATGATCAGTGTCTATAGGGAAGTCTCTTCTCTGTATTCTATATTATTTTTAGCTTTTATTAGGTCCTATTTGCCGTCCCTACTGTTATCTTATAATAATTGTTTGATAGAGTTATATAGTTTGTTAATTTATTATATGAAAATGAATCAGTCTGTTTGGGCCTCAGTTGTCAGAGAAAAGATGCATACGTGAAACCTTCATTTAGTCCATGTGGAACTAAACTTTTGAGACAGTAAATCCATCTTGCTTCATTCTGTTGTAATTTTCTATCCAAATTGCCCATTCTAGGGCCTAATATTTCCTGAATCCACCAAAATTTGAGGCTCTGGCTATTGCCATTATGTATAGTTTGTACGTGTCTGGAAAGGGTTGTGTCAGAATCGGTGTTGATACAGCTGAAATCTTAGGAAATACGTCTTGTAAGTTCTTGTATAGTTTTACCATATATAGTTTAGTGCAACTGCATTGAATGCCATAGATGACCCCTGTAGATTTGCAGTTTATGTATTCGTTTGAGTGAGTGAGCAATAGGGGGCACTCAACTATCCAATGCCAAATGTACAAGGTGGTATCAAATGGTAGATAAAATGAGATTTATTATTGGATAAAATATTGTGGTGGTGTGACCCACTTTATACAAATGTATAATGGCGGGTCACTATTAAAATGTATATCACACAGTTGGTCACCTGTGGGATCACCAAAGAAAGTCGTGCGATCCTATATATCGCACAGTTTATCACCATGAGATCACCGAAATAGTCACATAATTGTGCAGTCCTATGATTGGTTATAGTTGTGTCAGACATGTGACCAAAATGTTCGGTGCCCTGAAGACCTTTGGATAATAAATGAAGGTCAATGGGTCAAGAGACTTGTTGTATGGTTGATTCAGAAAAATTTGGGTCATCAGGTTATAATCATATGTCTCTTAGATAGGATAAGGTATTCAATCTATTATCAGAGGCTGTATTAGCAGTGATATTAGCTGGTGTCATTACTTTGTGTCATAACTTTGACAGCAACACTTGTACGGCAGCCCTTCTTGAAGGTATGCACTAAACCGCATCTACAATAGAGACATTTTCACTGGTATGTATGGCACATGTACTTTACCCCTCCTGCAGACTCTGTCCGGTAATAGTTTGCTGGAGGACTCAGTCGGTGTGTGATGCTGCAGCCGCTGTATGTCTGGGACCTTCCGCGTTGCTCCGCGTGATCGTGCCGGGTCTCATGATCGGAGTAGGTCCATGTTTTGTCTGCTTTTAATAGTGGGTCACATCACCACAATATTTTATCCAATAATAAATCTTATTTTATCTACCATTTGATACCACCTTTGGCATCGGATAGTTGAGTGCCTCCTACTGCTCACTCACTCATTTATCACTTTATTCATTTCGACCAGGGGTAGGTCATCAAGGGTTGTGCACCGTACCATTAGCTGACACAGGAGGTTCAGAGCCGCTGATACACATTTATTCCCTTTATGTATTCCTTTATTTTGATATATTTTGTTATCCACCGGAATCTCAAAATCCTTCCTTGGTATCATCTTGTGACAAAACATGAAATCGCCACATGGATAGGAACCCTTCGTGACTAACCATGTATTCATAGGGTCTTTTAATTGCCATATAAAGTGGCTATGTACTAGTTTTTCTTTGACATTCCGGCCCCTTCTGTAGGTAATAGCCGGATTAGGGGTTATTATTTTTTTAAATTCCTCATCTGACAGCAAAATGGTTCAGTGTCGTCTAAGGATAGTCCTGATTTTTATCATGTTGAATATCAAATGTACCTATGCAGCTTACAAAATTATTTTCATTGGTAGTCTTATGCTTCTCATTTTGGAGTAAATTGGCCCTGTTCGTATTTTTTGCTCTATTATATGCTTTGTGCAGCACCTTTTTTGGGTAACCTCTTGCCCTAAACCTACTGTATAGCAGTTCACATTCTTGCTCAAAGCCTTCATTTGTGGAGCAGTTACATTTTGCTTGCAAGTATTGTCCTATTGGGATGCCTTTCTTTAGTGTAGATGGATGGTGGCTCTCCCAATGGAGAAGGCTGTTTGTGGATGTAGGTTTTCTGTATACTTCAGTTTTTAAACTGCCATCGCATTCAAGGCTGATTGTTAAATCAAGATAGTTCAATGTACTTTTGTGTATTTCTGCTGTGAATTTGAGACCCAATGTATTATTGAGTGTTTTCAGTGCTCTCCCACAAAATTAATATATCATTAATAAATCGACCCCAGTATGAAATGTGTTTTGTGAATTCATAGTGTTCTTCTGTGAATACTGTCCTTCCCTCCCACCATCCTAAAAATAAATTAGCAAAACTTGGTGTGCAAATCGCATGCGCAGTAAGAGGTTCCCAGCAATGAAAGACAAGTCCCATGACCTGCGCAATGTGAGACAACAGTGTCCTCACATTCCAAATTCGAGAGCAAGCACAATAGGCAGTTCCATACCAGCACTAACATAATTCCTATGACATGCGCAGTAGAGATAGAAGAACTGATCTATGTCTAACTTGTAGCACATGAGCAGAGGACATGAAGCGATGATTGGAGCATAAGGAGAAAGGAGTGGTCAAGAAGTATAGCAGGTATTCTGACCAGCCTCTGATAGGATAGTAGAATTAACATTGCAACAAAGTAGCTACTAATTAGCTACCAGCGCAGTGACATCACAATAGGGAAGTTTTAAAGTCTGGTTCCAGTCCCTTCCTTCGCTAGCATACTGCCCGAAACCCCTGAAGACACAAATGAGTTGGCAAAACATGTCGGGGGGGAGCTTGTGAAATGTTTTTAAACAGCGTGCGCACTTCAGATCTAACTGCACTGCACTAATTGTATAATCCAGAAGAGTCTTAGCCAATAGCAATATGAACATATACTGCGTGACAGCCTCCTTGCTAATACTGCACTGTGAATAAACAGTGGAAGCATTTTCTACCGGGCAAACAGCAGTCATTTTGTTGGCACTACTGACAGTTTTAAATAGCATATAATTTAGAGAGAAATGATTTTATGATAGGAAATAAATGTTACATTTTTGGATGAAATTACTGGTAGCACATGTAACTAAGAGGCAACCATTGGACTTTCAGACCATTTGTAATTATTGTTTGTTATAGTGTCTCAACATGGGTGAATGGGTCAGTTTTGGCAATTGATATTAATGTGCTCTGCATGGCAAACGTGTTCTATCTGGTTGTCAAGTGGTTCCTGAAGTGTTCCACCCTTCTGAAAGACATCCTAAAATTGGCCAGAAAACATTGCATGCACTTCAACTACTCGTACACCGCAAAGCACGCCCTCCTTTAGCTGCAGTGGCAAAACGGCATCCCCCAAAAGAGGCTGATATGCGAATATTGAAACCCATTGGCATTCCACCCTCCATATGTTGAACCAACTGTACAAACAAAGAAAAGCCATCAACGATTTCCAGATGATCCAAGCCGACAGGAGTACTCCCCTGTGTAACTTAGATGTCAGCCAGTGGCAGCTCATGTGTGACACCTGCAGTTTGCTCAGGCCCTTTGAGGATGCCACGTTATTTGTCGGTCAACAGGACTACAGGCTGAACAATGTCATTCCACTGATTCATGTCCTGGAATAGATGCTGCTACATATGGCTGGTCAGTGGACTGGAGACGTGGTGCCTAGATCTCACCGCCACATGATCCTGGTGGCGGAGGTGGAGGATGAGGAGAAGGAGGAGGATGAAAATGAGCAGGAGGAGGATAAGGATGATGATGATGAGGAGTATGAAGAGGATGATGATGCGAAGGAGGTTGAGGATGATGATGATGATGATGAGGAGGATGATGATGATGAGGAAGATGATGAGGAGGAGGAGGTTGGAGCACAAGAAATGTCTAGCAAAATGGGTGGTTTTGCTACACTGGTGAGGAGGAGCAGGAGCAGCCAGAGGTGCTACAGGGCAATGAGGAAGATGAGGCAGAGGATTCAGACACACCGTGGCAGTATGCAGTGGAGATGTAGGCAGGGAGTCCCTCTGAGTCACTTGCGCAAATGGCTCGCTGCATGCTCACTTGCTTGGGTAGTGACAGCCAAATTTTCACCATTAGGCAGAGGGATGGCTTCTGGCTCCCCACCTTGTTGGACCCTCGCTACCGGTCCAAAATGGAGACCTTTTTTACACCCGCTGAAAGGGAGTACATATTGAACATACAGTCGTGGCCAAAAGTTTTGAGAATGACACAAATTTTAGTTTTTGCAAAGTTTGCTGCTAAACTGCTTTTAGATCTTTGTTTCAGTTGTTTCTGTGATGTAGTGAAATATAATTGCACGCACTTCATACATTGTATCGACAATTACATGAGATTTATGCAGAGTCAGTATTTGCAGTGTTGGCCCTTCTTTTTCAGGACCTCTCTAATTCGACTGGGCATGCTCTCAATCAACATCTGGGCCAATACCTAACTGATAGCAACCCATTCTTTCATAATCACTTCTTGGAGTTTGTCAGAATTAGTGGGTTTTTGTTTGTCCACCCGCCTCTTGAGGATTGACCACAAGTTCTCAATGGGATCTGGAGAGTTTCCAGGCCATTGACCCAAAATGTCAACCTTTTGGCCCCGAGCCACTTAGTTACCACTTTTGCCTTATGGCACGGTGCTCCATCGTGCTGGAAAATTGTTCTTCACCAAACTGTTGATGGATTGTTGGAAGAAGTTGCTGTTGGAGGGTGTTTTGGTACCGTTCTTTATTCATGGCTGTGTTTTTGGTCAAAATTGTGAGTGAGCCCACTCCCTTGGATGAGAAGCAACCCCACACATGAATGGTCTCAGGATTCTTTACTGTTGGCATGACACAGGACTGATGGTAGCGCTCACCTTTTCTTCTCCAGACAAGCCCTTTTCCTGATGCCCCAAACAATCGGAAAGAGGCTTCATAGGAGAATATGACTTTGCCCCAGTCCTCAGCAGTCCATTCACCATATTTTCTGTAGAAGATCAATCTGTCCCTGATGTGTTTTTTTGGGAGAGAAGTGGCTTCTTTGCTGCCCTTCTTGACACCAGGCCATCTTCCAAAAGTCTTCGCCTCACTGTGCGTGCAGATGCGCTCACACCTGCCTGCCCCCATTACTGAGCAAGCTCTGCACTGGTGGCACTCCGATCCCACCGCTGAATCCTCTTTAGGAGATGATCCTGGCACTTGCTGGATTTTCTTGGACGCCCTGAAGCCTTCTTAACAAGAATTTAACCTCTTTCCTTGAAGTTCTTGATGATCCTATAAATTGTTGATTGAGGTGCAATCTTAGTAGCCACAATATCCTTGCCTGTGAAGCCATTTTTATGCAACGCAATGATGGCTGCACGCGTTTCTTTGCAGGTCACCATGGTTAACAATGGAAGAACAATGATTTCAAGCATCACCCTCCTTTTAACAGGTCAAGTCTGCCATTTTAACCCAATCAGCCTGACATAAAGATCTCCAGCCTTGTGCTCGTCAACATTCTCACCTGAGTTAACAAGACGATTACTAAAATGATCTCAGTAGGTCCTTTAATGACAGCAATGCAGTGGAAAGGTTTTTTTGGGATTAAGTTAATTTTCATGGCAAAGAAGGACTATGCAATTCATCTG
This sequence comes from Bufo gargarizans, assembly GCF_014858855.1. Classification (NCBI taxonomy): domain Eukaryota; kingdom Metazoa; phylum Chordata; class Amphibia; order Anura; family Bufonidae; genus Bufo; species Bufo gargarizans. Next base: position 123,107,249 of record NC_058088.1, read on the forward strand.
ATCACTCTTCATAACATTCTGGATTATATGCAAATTGCTATTATAAAAACTTAAACAGCAACTTTTCCAATACTTATGTAATTCTCAAAACTTTTGGCCACAACTGTATATAGAGAAATCCTATGTAGTCAGTTGGCCGCTGCCTATCTGCGCCATCGTCCATCCTCTCTCAGTTCTGAGCGGGGGGTCCCTCTGCGCTCAAGTTCCACTGCCATGGCTGCTGGGGAGGGGTGGGGTGGCAGGTGAAGTAACAGCTCCATCAGCAGCAGCCTGAGTCTACAGTCGCTGATGAGCAGCTCTCTTTAATCGCATAGTGAAGAAACTGCTCACCAGCAGCTAGACATAAATTAGAACCTGAACCAGCAAGTGGTGGCATACTTGGACAGCACCCTGCCACCCCACATTGATCCGCTGGACTACTGGGCAGCCAAACAGGATTTGTGGCTGCAACTGGCAGAGTTTGCCCTTTAAAAGCTGTCCTGCCTGGCCAGTAGTGTGGCATCAGATGGATGTTTAGTGTGGCGGGGGCCATAGTTATCCCAGGAAGAACCAAAAATGTGGAGAGACTGACCTTTGTCAAGATGAATCAGACGTGGACCAGCCAGGATTTCCACCCACCAATTCCTTATGCATCAGACTAAATCATCCATGGTGCCACACCAACAATATGACAAGAGACTGGTTTCTTTTGGGTACCTGCCCCAGCTACTATTCTGATGCTGCAACCCGCCTGATGCCACACATCTGATGCCTAGTGCTCCTTCTTTCATCCACCATCTTCAGCGGGTACTGGTATTGCCCCCCACCTTCACACTCTGTCACCTTGCCACTCAGTGGTCTCCAGATGCTGCTCCTACCTCCACTCTGTCACCTTGCCACTCTGTGGCCTCCCTGATGCTGTCGCCACCTCCAGACTCTGTGATTGGGACACTCTCTGATATTGTCATGCTGATTTTACCTCACCACTATGTGACCTTGCCACTCTGTGGTCTTTTCATGCTGCCGCCACCTACACACTCTGTCATTGTGACACTCAGCGCCCTCCTGATGCTGCCACCACCTCCAAACTATGTTACCTTGTTACCTATGTTACAGACTCTGTCATTATGCCACTCTGTTGCCTCCTGATGCTGCCGCCACCTCCAGACTCTATCATTATGTCATTTTGTGGCCTCCTGATGCTGCTGCCACCTCGACACTCTGTCATGGTGCTACTCTGTGGCCTTCTTATGCTGCAGCCACCTCCAAACTATGTTACCTTGCCACTCTGTGGCCTCCTGATGCTACCGCCACCTCCAGACTCTGTTATTGTGACACTCTGCTGCCTACTGATGCTGTCTCCACCTACAGACTCTGTCTTTGGGCCACTCTGTGGTCTCCTCATGCTGACGCCACCTCCACACTATGTCACCTTGACATTCTGTGGCCTCCTCATGCTGCTTCCACCTCCACTTTCTGTCATTGCACCACTATGTGGCCGGCTGATGCTGCTGCAACCTCCACGCTCTGTTATTGTGCCACTCTGCGGCCTCCTGATGATGCCACCACCTCCAGACTCTGTCATTGGTTCTCTCTGTGGTCTCCTAATGCTGCTGCCACCTCCACACTATGTCACCTTGCCACTCTCTGGTCTCCTGATGCTGCTCCTACTTCCACTCTATATCACCTTGCCACTCTGTGGCCTCCTAATGCTGCCACCACCTCCAGACTCTGCCATTGGGCCACTCTTTGGTCTCCTCATGCTGCTGCCACCTCCACACTATGTCTACTTGCCACTCTGTGGTCTCTTGATGCTTCCACCACCTCCACACTCTGTTATTGTGGCACTCTGCTGCCTCCTGATGCTGACTCCACCTACAGACTCTGTCTTTGAGCCACTCTGTGGTCTCCTCATGCTGCCGCCACCTCCACACTATATCACCTTGCCACTCTGTGTTCTCCTCATGCTGCTGCCAATTACACCCTCTGTCATTGTGCCACTCTGTGGCCTCCTGTTACTGCTGCTGCCACCTCCAGACTCTGTGATTGGGCAAATCTGTGGTTTCCACATGCTGCTTCCACCTCCACAATATGTCACCTTGCCACTCTGTAGTCTCCTGATGATGCCGCCACTTCCACACTATTTCACCTTGACACTCTGTTGCCTCCTCATGCTGCTTCCACCTCCACACTTTGTCATCTTGCCATTCTGTGGTCGTCTCATGCTGACGCCACCTCCACACTCTGTCATTGTGCCACTCTGGGGCCTCCTGATGCTGCCGCCACCTACAGACTTTGTCATTGGGCCACTATGTGGTATCCTCATGCTGCTTTCACCTCACCACAATGTCATAGGGCCCCTTTGTGGACTTCTCATGCTGTTCCCACCCTCTCTACATCATTGCTGGACCACTATTTAGCCTTTTTGGTTTGGCTGACATAATCATTTATTTGACCCTTCCTCTGATCTGTCAGAAGGAAGGTAAAATGAGACAACGGATGCTGTCTTTGTAGCAGCTGTAAGGCCTGTATAGTCCCATCAGAATTGGCTTGTCATTTGGTAGCCAAAAACAGGAGTGGGTGCAAAACACAGAAGACTTGAAAATATTCCATTCACGTGTCACCTCTGTTTTGGATCCACTCCTGTTGGTTTTTTTTTGTTTGTTTTTTGCATTAGCAATACTGATGGATTAATGACCAAGTGCTGACCAAGTTAAGGCGGATGCTCCACAGACAGGATCCGTTTTTTTGTGGGTTATTGTTCTGACTGATCAGAGGAAGGGCAAACTAATCAGTGACATCCACATACACTTACTGCCTTCACCCACTTCACTCTGTCGGGGGGCTCTACTTGAATAAGTGTTTAATAGAACAGGTTCTGTAGACATCTATGTGGAATCAGCTGATGACGGTGTAAAAGGAGTGCTCTTCTTCTTGGCGCTAACATCGACCTGCTATTTGGTCAGTTTTGGCCCTGTGACTGCCCTAATAAGTAAAGTGTCCAGCGATTGTAAGTGTGATGCCTGTCATCTGCATGTCATATGGACTTACAGTATTATTTACTACCAAAGCCGACTCCCTATGCATGTTACTGCAACTTACAGTGTTCTATACCACTATAAAAGCTCTCTGCAGCCAGAAAATAGGCTTTTTTTCAACTTAATTTGCCACAAATTTATTCAGATCAAACCAAATGTTTCCAAACAAATTTGGCGAATCAAATTTTTAAAAAATTTGCTCATCTCTAGTTATCACTAAGCTTGATCTGCTTAATTTTGGGAGAAGCTGGTTATTGCTTAGCCATTCAAAGTCCAGGGCAGCTTCTTTGACTGCTGCAGAGAGCATATGCATTAGATTCTTTATCAATTATCATTTATCAAGACTGGCATTTTCTTCACCGGTCTTGATTTCTGCTGCACAGCTCTCGGAAGTGCCTAAGATATTCTAAGGTATAGGACTCATCAAAGATTTGGCACATCCTCCAGCAGGCCGTGCGCCAGACTAAAATTTTCTGCAGACTTCTAGCTGCCGTAGATTCCTGTCTTCATTCATGCCAGAAAACTGGCTTGAATAAAGATAAATATGCCAGTCCCACTAGCCCCCATACCTTATTATTTCCCTGTGATTCTTGTTATTGACTGTTTGCTGAGTTGTTGTTTTTTATTTGTCTTGGCTGTCCTTTTGGGTTATATTTCAAGCAGATTTAGTTCAGAGTATCTTTATTTCTGTTCACTGAGATTCATCTGCTATAAACCTGCTGTCACGGCTGAGGATGGGGGAAACCCTCAGCCGTGCGATGATGGAAGATGGTCGCTGCTCGACCAGGACGACAGGATTAGGGATCAGGTCACCTCCTAAAGCGTCCCTAACCTGACCCTAACTCCTAGCTGCATGGGCCGACCTTTAAGGTAGGAGGACCCATGCTCAGGAACCTCGGATCCCTAACTCACCCTCCGACCGGTCCCTGGACTAGGAGTCAGGGTAAGACAACCTGTTCCTTCTGGATACGGAGGAACAGGAGTCTCACTGGCCAAGCTGCAAGGAAGGGAGAACAAATACAACCTATGGCAATGGCAGGTACTTGCCACAAAGCCTGGAACCCATTTGGAAAGTACTGCTATCCACAAACAAAAGGACTCAGCACACAACACACATCACACAGGAACCCAAGACCATAGGTGCAATAAAGAAGCATAAAACCAAACACATCTTCTAGACACCAAACAACATTATTTTTTGCTATGACCAGAAGGATGGCCCCCACTGGCAGTTGGTAAGTAACCAGGAGGATGTCTCCAGCAAGCATGGCTGAAGCACCCTCTCTGACTACTGCCTACAACTGAGGCTTAATAGGGCCAAGAGACCACACCCAACAGTCAGACACACCCCGTGACTGACACATACAGAAAGGGAGTTAACCCTTCCAATACCACAGAAGGGAAAACACACTGTGGCTGTTGCCGCAGGCAACAACATGGGTAGCAACCATGTCCTGGGAGTCAGCCCGAAGGCCGGGACACTGCCACCACATGTACACAATACAACCAAACATTGCCACGGACAGCCACAGTGAAGGGAAGATGTCAGTGCACACCAAACATAAACAGAGTGCACACAGACATACAAAAGTGCATACAAACACGCACACAACTCCAAGGGGACCGCACACATAGCTGTTGTCCGCGGCAACCGCACTTGAGGCTAACAACATTATGCCTCCAGCTGTGGTTGACACTACAACCCAAACCGCGGGCAACTGTATGCGGCTCCCAAGGAGTCACGGCCATAAACATGGTCGTGACACCTGCATGCCATTGCCATCTGCCCTCTATTGCCAGACTACCATCTCCTTCATCTGTGGCCATCAGCATTTAGCTTCTGGTCATCTATTGGTAAATTTATTTTAGTACCTTGTTGTCTTGTTGATATTGTTACCTGTATTGTGTAGTTCTTCACTACTGTGAGTCATGGGGGTGTCTCAGTAACATATTAACATAGTAACATCTAATATATAAAGCTGAGTGTATGTGTGTATGTATGTCCGGTCAAGGAATGTGCACCATTGCATTTACAATCACGAAATTGGGAATATAGGTCCATCAGGTGTCTGGGAAGGTTTTAAACCGAGTCTCAGCTCTCTAGAACGTACCCTTCCTGAGATATTCCCAAAAAATGCATTATCCAATAGAAGCCTGGTCACATGACCATTATCAGTCAATAGAAGCTCGCAGCCCTTAGTCTCCACATACACACAATTTTACTCCAGGTTTCCATAAGGACCCAGCCATTTTTCTTCACTGCTGTAGGTCAGCTTTAAAGGGGCAGGGCGCTGTGGATGACACTGTTAAGGAGCGGAGTGCTGTGGAGGTCACAGTTAAGGGGGTAAAAAATGTACTTAAGCCACCCCCTGATCCAGTTAGGCCACACACTGCACAGCCAGCGGGGATTGAAAAAATAAAGGTAAAAATCAACTTGTGTCATCTGCAGGGGTGGGAGGGTGACTATCTCCCTGCAGCTCATGCTCAGACAGTACAGTGCTGCTGTATGAGAGTGAGTTGTTCAAAAGTACATCCTTGTGTCCGTCCAAGCTCTGCGCCGGACGGAGGACAAGAAGTCTGAAAGACAGCCTATCCGGCCTAAAACTGGATCTCTGGCCACCCTAGGGGCAGGCTGTTGTGGAGGTCACAGTTAAGGGGACGATCCGCTATGGAGGTCAGTGTTAAGGGGCAGAGTGCTGTAGGCCACTGTTAAGGATACGGGGTGTTGTGGAACTCACTGTTAAGGAGATAGGGTTTTGTGGAGCCGCTGTGGATGTCACTGTTAAATGGGCGGGCTGCTGTGGAGGTCACTGTTAAACAGGCTGACATTATAGATGTGAAAATGCCACCTGAATTTAACTCTGTATTTCTTTTATTTAAGTATACCTCCGTTTTCATGTAATTTTAACTTGTATTATATGCAAATGAGCCTCTAGAAGCTTTGTAAAACGTGAAAAATAATCTTTATAATCACCTGTCCTTTCTGCCCAAGGGGCGTTCTTTGTGCCACATTTGTGCCCAGCCGCGCCTCAACTGCCGGATCCTTAGATACGCCCATCTCATTAGTATTCACTTCGCTGGGCGGTATTTTCCTGTCCCCGACATTCGGAGATCCTGCGCATGCGCCCGGCACCCTCGCTTGCCGGGAACACATTGCGTCTGCGTCCCCTATTGAGGCCGATGACCGCAACTTCGTATTGGGCATGCGCTGGATCTCCGAATGTCAGGGACAGGAAAATACCGCCCAGCGAAGTGAATACTAATGAGATGGGCATGTCTAAGGATCCGGCAGTTGAGGCGCGGCTGGGCACAAATGCGGCACAAAGAACACCCCTTGGGCAGAAAGGACAGGCGATTATAAAGATTATTTTTCACGTTTTACAATGCGCACAGGGATAATACTTAAAGTGGGATGCAAAAGTTTAGGCAACCTTGTTAATCGTCATGATTTTCCTGTATAAATCGTTGGTTGTTATGATAAAAAATGTCAGTTAAATATATCATATAGGAGACACACACAGTGATATTTGAGAATTGAAATGAAGTTTATTGGATTTACAGAAAGTGTGCTATAATTGTTTAAACAAAATTAGGCAGATGCAAAAATTTGGGCACCACAAAAAAGAAATGAAATCAATATTTAGTAGATCCTCCTTTTGCAGAAATTACAGCCTCTAAACGCTTCCTGTAGGTTCCAATGAGAGTCTGGATTCTGGTTGAAGGTATTTTGGACCATTCCTCTTTGCAAAACATCTTTTATTCAGGTTTAATGGCTTCCGAGCATGGACAGCTCTCTTTAAGTCACGCCACATATTTTCAATTATATTCGGGTCTGGGGACTGAGATGGCCATTCCAGAACGTTGTACTTGTTCCTCTGCATAAATGCCTTAGTGGATTTTGAGCAGTGTTTAGGGTCGTTGTCTTGCTGAAAGAGCCAGCCCAGGCGCAGCTTCAGCTTTCTCACTGATTCCTGGACATTGGTCTCCAGAATCTGCTGATACTGAGTGGAATTCATGCGCCCCTCAACTTTGACAAGATTCCCAGTCCCCGCACTGGCCACACAGCCCCATAGCATGATGGAACCACCACCATATTTTACTGTAGGTAGCAGGTGTTTTTCTTGGAATGTTGTGTTCTTTTTCCTCAATACATAACGCCCCATGTTATGGCCAAATAACTAAATTTTAGCTTCATCAGTCCACAGCACCTTATTCCAAAATGAAGCTGGCTTGTCGAAATGTGCTTTTGCCCACCTCAAGCGGCACTTTTTGTGCTGTGGGTGGAGAAAAGGCTTCCTCTGCATCACTCTCGCATACAGCATCTCCTTGTGTAAAGTGCGCCGAATGGTTGAACGATGCACAGTGACTCCATCTGCAGCAAGATGATGTTGTAGGTCTTTGGTGCTGGTCTGTGGGTTGGCTCTGACTGTTCTCACCATTCGTCGCTTCTGTCTAGCCAAGATTTTTCTTGGTCGGCCACTTCGAGCCTTAACTTGAACTGAGCCTGTGGTCTTCCATTTCCTCAATATGTTCCTAACTGTGGAAACAGACAGCTGAAATCTCTGAGAGAGCTTTCTGTATCCTTCCCCTAAACCATGATGGTGAACAATCTTTGTCTTCAGGGCATTTGAGAGTTGTTTTGAGACCCCCATGTTGCTACTCTTCAGAGAAAATTAAAAGAGGAGGGAAACTTACAATTGACCCCCTTAAATATTCTTTCTCATAATTGGATTCACCTGTGTATGTAGGTCAGGGGTCACTGAGTTTACCAAGCCAATTTGAGTTCCAATAATTAGTTCTAAAGGTTTGGGAATCAATAAAATGACAACAGTGCCCAAATTTATGCACCTGCCTAATTTTGTTTAAACAATTATAGCACACTTTCTGTAAATCCAATAAACTTCATTTCACTTCTCAAATATCACTGTGTGTGTCTCCTATATGATATATTTAACTGACATTTTTTATCATAACAACCAATGATTTATACAGGAAAATCATGACGATTAACAAGGTTGCCCAAACTTTTGCATCCCACTGTAAATGAATTGGAAACTTATTATAAGACCTAGGGGGGCATATAAAGATCTAATTATGCTCAGAAGGCCTGACAGTGTCCCTTTAAATTAAATAGATGATAAATACCCGTGCAAAGCTGAGTCCTTCTACTAGTAGTTTATAAGGCTGAAAAAATACATCTGTCCATTTAGTTCAGCTTGTTCTACTGCAAGTTGATCCAGAGGAAGGCAAAAAAACAAAAAACCCTGTGAGGTAGAAGCCAATTTTCCTCACTTTAGGTGAAAAATGTCCTTCCCGACTCCAATCAGGCGATTATAATAACCCCCTGGATCAACAACCCATCTCTAGTAGCTATAGACTGTAATATTATTACACTCCAGAAATAAATCCAGGCCCTTCTTGAACTCTTTTAGTGAACTCACCATCACCACCTCCTCAGGCAGAGAGTTCCATAGTGTCACTGCTCTTACCGTAAAGAATCCTCTTCTATGTTTGTGTACAAACCTTCTTTCCTCCAGATGCAGAGTGGCAAAAGTAAAATATATTTGGCACTCAACGGTGCAGTTATCTGTTTTAAGGCCCTTTTTCTGTGCATATTAGTGGAAAAAGGAAAAATATCTTTGCCGCCTAGTGGTGCAGTTATCTGTTTTAAAGCTTTTTTTGCGTGTATTAGGCTCCTTTCACACTTGCGCTCGTCGGTCCGCTCGTGAGCTCCATTTGAAGGAGCTCACGAGCGGACCCGAACGCCTCCGTCCAGCCCTGATGCAGTCTGAATGGAGCGGATCCGCTCAGACTGCATCAGTCTGGCGGCGTTCAGCCTCCGCTCCGCTCGCCTCCGCACGGACAGGCGGACAGCTGAACGCTGCTTGCAGCGTTCAGCTGTCCGCCTGGCCGTGCGGAGGCGAGCGGATCCATTCAGACTTACAATGTAAGTCAATGGGAACGGATCCGCTTGAAGATGTCACCATATGGCTCAATCTTCAAGCGGATCCGTCCCCCATTGACTTTACATTGAAAGTCTGAACGGATACGCTCAGGCATCTTGCGCACTTAGAAAATTTTCTAAGTTATTAATGCAGACGGATCCGTACTGAACGGAGCCTCCGTCTGCATTAATATGATCGGATCCGTTCAGAACGGATCCGATCAAGCGCAAGTGTGAAAGTAGCCTTAGTAGAAAGAGGAAAAATATATTTGCCGCTAAGCGGTGCAGTAAGATATTTTGCAGCCCAGTTTGCCGTGTATTACTGGTGAAATACAAATATATTCGCCTTTCTTTGTTGCACCTATCTGTAGAAAAGCATTTTGTGTAAAAATATTAAAAATTTGGGCCTACTTGCCATTCAGCGGTGCAGTGAGATACTTTACAGCCCAGTTTTACGTGTATTAGTGGCGAAATAGAAAGGTATTCAACGTTCATCATTGCACTTATCTGTAGAAAAGTCTTTTGTGTAAAAATTAGGGCGGAATTGTCGTTCAGCAGTGAAGTGAGATATTTTACAGTACAATTTGCCATATATTACTGGCAAAATATATTCACCGTCTTGCGTTGCACTTATCTTTTGAAAAGTCTGTTGTGTTCTGTAACAGTTAAAAAAAAATAGGGCTTATCTGGCGTTTAGCGGTGCAGTGATATATTCAAAACCCTGTTTGCTGTGTATTAGTGGCAAAAATAAAAATATTTTATCTAAAATGTGGTTATTTGATCTAACAGTATGTCAGGAAGAGAAGTGCCAGGCCCTGCACAGGGGGGTGGCAGAGGCCTAAATGTTTCTGGCGCAGGCAGAGTAAGTGGCCTTGGCAGCAGGGGTCACTTTGAGAGGTCTGAGCAACCCAGCGGTTCTTATATAGTTGACTCGATCTTCGACTTTGTCAGACACAACCCTTTGTTGGCATGGCCTGGGAGCAGGCCCTGTGCCCTCACTTGCCCTCAATCTTCCTCTGCCCTTTTCTGTTCCCTCACTGCGAGAAGTATTATATGCCGTAGGCTCAGCTCAACTTTTCAGTGAGGAAGAGCTACTAGAGGACATTCAGCAGCCACTGCTCAGCCAAGATGTGGAGGAGACTTCCACCACTTACTCCGCTAGGCAGGCTAGTAGTGATGAGGAGAGTGGCGTGGAAGCTGGTGTTGGAAGCGGTCAGGCTCCTGACCCAGAGATGGTTGAGGAGGACATTAGTGACATTCAGACAGTAATCAATGATGAAGATGTAGCTGATCGCACTTGGGAGCAGGGTAGCAAAGGGGCTTCATCATCAGAAGAGGGTGGCAGCTTGCCTGTGAGCCAGCGGCAGAGCCAGCAAGCATGGGCGGGAGTCAGCAGGGTGGCAGCAGTGGGAGGTTGGCAGCAAAATTCGCCAGGTAAGACCACCCGCTTTGGGGGAGCCTGCCAGGGAAGCTGCAGTGCAGGGGTTCAAGGAGGCAGCAGCAATAGCAGTCAGTCAGTGCGTAGTGTTAGGGGTAAAATCACCTACTCGGCAGTGTGGCCAGTGTGGCCAGAGGAGGTGAACATGGCCATATGTAGAATCTGTGGGCAGAGGGTGAAGAGTTGCCAGGGGGCCAATGTTGGCACTGCGTCAACATATGCAGCGTCACCATAAAGTGGCCTGGGACAACCGTGGCTCCGATGTGGTGGTCCAGCCTGCCGCAGCAACTGCTGCATCGCCCACTGGTAGGCACACGGTTTTTTGCAGTCAAGGCTCCACCACCTCAGGCGAAGGGAGCTGTCTGTCCTGCCCATTATCTGCCAGTCCTGATGCTCCTCCTCCAACTCCTCGTCACGCATTCCGTCAGCAATCGATCACCAAAGAGATTGCCAAGAGACAACAGTATGCGTGCACTCATCCAATGGCGCAGTAATTGAATGTGCTCCTTTCCAAGTGGTGGACTCTGCACGTTTCAGAGAACTGATGGCTTGTGCTGATCCGAGGTGGAGAGAATCAAGCCTTAATTTCTTTGCCAAAAAGGCAGTACCAGCCCTGCACAAACAAGTAGAACAGTAGATGGGCCAGTGCTTGAGCCTGTTGGTGTCTGTCAAAGCGCACATCAGCGCCGACGTGTGGTGCTGTATCTAAGGTCAGGGACAGTACATGTCCTTTACGGCCGACTGGGTGAATGTGGTGCCACACCAGCAACCTGGCCAGGTGATGCTGCTTCCGGCTCCACATTGCCACGCCGTTGGTACAGCGACAATGTCCGCCTCTGCCTCCTCATCCTTCACCGTGTCCTCAGCCTTCACTGCAGGGACAATGCACAGTGCCCCTCCAACATACCACATGTGCAGGGCACAGCGGTGTCATGCTGTTCTGCACCTCGTTTGCCTGGACGAACAGAGTCACACAGGGGAGGAACTGCTCCATGTGCTTCAGCAAGAAATCAAATTCTGTCTTTCTTCATGGCACACGTGTTCAATCTGGTTGTCAAGCGTCCCTGAAATATTCTACCCATCTGCAAGACATCCTAAAAATAGCCAGGAAACTGCATGCACTTCAGCCATTCGTACACCACAAAGCACACCCTCATTGAGCTGCAGCGGCAGAATGGCATCCCCCAACATAGTCCGATATGCGACGTTGACACCCATTGGAATTCCACCCTCCATATGTTGGACCAACTGTACAAACAGAGAAAAGCCATCAACGATTTTGTGATGATCCAAGCGAACAAGAGTAGTCCCCTGTGTAACTTTGATGTCAGCCAGTGGCAGCTCATGCGTAACACCTGCCGTTTGCTAAGGCCCTTTGAGGATGCCATGTTATTTGTCAGTCGCCAGGACTACGAGATGAACAACGTCATTCCACTGCTTCATGTCCTGGAACAGATGCTGCTACATATGGCTGGTCAGGTGACCAAAGACGTGGCGCCTAGATCTCACAGCACATGAGTCTTGTGGTGGCTGAGGTGGAGGACATTGGAGCACAAGCAATGTCTAGCAAAACGGGAGGTTTTTCTACATTGGTGACAGGAGAGGAGGAGAAGGATCAGCCAGAGGAGCTAGAGGGCAATGAGGAAGATGAGGCAGAGGACCCAGACACACGTGGCATTATGCAGTGGATATGGAGGCAGGGAGTCCCTCTGAGTGACTTGTGCAAATGGCCCGCTGCATGCTCACGTGCTTGGGTAGTGACAGCCGAATTGTCACCATTCTGAAGAGTAATGACTTCTGGCTTTCCACCTTGTTGGACCCTCGCTGCTGGTCCAAAATGGGGGCATTTTTTACACCCGCTGGGTGGGCGGATAGACTGAACTACTATAGAGAAATCCTATGTAGTCAGTTGGTCGCTGCCTATCTGCACCATCATCCATCCTCTCGCAGGTCTGACAGAGGGGGCCCTCTGCACTCAAGTTCCACTGCCATCGCTGCTGGGGACGGGTGGGGTGGCAGGAGCAGTACCAGCTCCATCAGCAGCAGCTTGCGTCTATAGTCTCTGATGACCAGATTTCTTAACCAGCAGCTAGACATAGAACAGAACCTGAACCAGCAGGTGGTGACATACTTGGAGTGCACCCTGACAGCCGACATTGAAGATCCGCTGGACTACTGGGCAGTCCTGCCTCAGTTATGCTGCCACCCGCCTGATGCCACACATCTGATGCCAAGTTCTCCTTCTTTCACCCACCATCTTCAGCAGGTACTGGTATTGCCACCCACCTCCACACTATGTCACCTTGTCTCTCTGTGGTCTTATAATGCTGCCGCCACCTCCACACGCTGTCATTGTGTCACTCTGCGGCCTCCTGATGCTGCCGCCACCTACAGACTCTGTGATTCGGCCACCCTGTGGTCTCCTCATGCTGCTTCCTCCTCAGCACTATGTCACCTTGTCACTCTGTGGTCTCCTTGTGCAGCTTTCCCCTCCACACTATGTCACCTTGCCACGCTGCGGTCTCCTCATGCTGCTGCCACCTCTACATTATGTCACCTTGCCACTCTGTGGTCTCCTCATGCCTCCTTCACCTCCACACTATGTTACCTTGCCACTCTGCGGTGTCCTCATGCTGCTTCCACCTCCACATTATGTCATCTTGCCACTTTGTGGTCTCCTAATGCTGCCGTTACCTCCACACCATTTCACTTGCCACTCTGTGGCCTCCGGATGCTGCTGCCACCTCCACACTATGTCACCTTCCACTCTGCGGTCTCCTCATTCTGCTGACACCTGAGTGGCCTCCTGATGCTGCCGTTACCTCCACACCATGTCACCTTGCCACTCTGTGGCCTCCTGATGCTGCCGCCACCTCTACACTCTGCCATTGTGCCACTCTGTGGCCTCCTGATGCTGCCACCACCTACAGACTCTGTCATTGGGCCACTTTGCTGTCTCCTCATGCCACCTTCACCTCACCACTATGTCATAGGGACACTGTTTGGACTTCTAATGCTGTTCACAACTTTCCTTCTTCAAGACTGGACCACTATTTTGCCTTTTTGGTTTGGCTGACATCATCATTTATTTGACCCTTCCTCTGATCTGTCAGAAGGCAGGTAAAATGAGATGCACAACAGATCCTGTCTGTGTAGAAGCTGTAAGGCCTGTATCTTCCCATCAGAATTGGCTTGTGATTTGGTAGCTAAAAGCAGGAGTGGGTACAAAACACAGAAGACTTGCAAATATTTTGTTAACGTGTCTCTCTGCGGATGCTCCACAGACAGGATCCATTTTTTATGGGTTATTGATCTGACGGATCATAGGAAGGGCAAAATAATCAGTGACGTCAACACAAACTTACTGCTGACACCCTTTCCACTCTGTCGGGGAGCTCTACTTGTATAAATGTTTAATAGAACAGGTTATGTAGACATCTATGTGGAATCAGCTGATGAAGGTGTAAATTGCGTCTTCTTGGCGCTAACATCGACCTGTAAGGCTGAGTTCATTTTTTAGTTATTTGGTCAGTTTTGGCCCAGTGACTTCCCAAATAAGTGAAGTGAGCAGTGATTCTGAGAGCGATGCATGTCATCTGCATGTCATAAGGACTCACAGTATTATTTCACTACCAAAGCAGACTTCCTATACATGTTACTGCAAGGCACAGTGTTCTACACCATTATAATGGCTCTCTGCTGCCAGGAAATAGCCTTTTTTTTACATAATTCGACACAAACTTATTCGCATCAAACCAAATTTATCCCCCAAAAATTGGGCGAATCAAGTTTTTAAAAAAATTATCTAATCTTTAGGAATATATAATGTACACTTTATTATACACTATTATTATAATACTGCATTTCAAAGGATCTTAAAAACTGTTAAATACATTCAGCGATTTAACGATCAGGTATAATACAGAGTGATTTATTAAAAGGGTTCTCTAAGCTTTTAATATTGAAGACCTCTTCTCAGGATAGTTCATCAATATCAGATCGGTGGGGGTCTGACACCCAGCAGCTGTATTAAGGGAAGGCGCGTGCAGTGTGCATGTCTATGGCAAAGCAGCAATGAGCAGGAAGAAAGACGGGAGACGGCACGTGCACACTGCATGCACAGTTTCCTCATACAACTGATTGGCGGGGGTGCCGGGTGTCGGACCCCCACCAATCTGATATTGATTACCTATTTTGAGGATAGTGAAAACTGATCATGTTACAGCAGCATCTCCAACGATCTCCTTTATTGAAATATTTCAAAGCATATGTGCAACCAGATAATGCAACGTTTCGGCTGTCCTCAGCCTTTGTCAAGCATACAATGTACAACCATTGATTCCACATATAAATAGTAAAACAATCCACTCCAATCAGCAGTGTGTGGGCAGAGACCCATCCCCCAAACACAGACATCCCATTGGGCAGAAATCCCAATGCTTGCTTTGCATAGTAGATCATCGCACCTGAGTTCTTACCTACAAGGAGTAATCATGTCACAATACATTCCAGCTGCATGTTGGCGTCCAAGCGCTAAAGCGCATGTCTGACTGCAAGGCGTCCTGCGTGTACATGCCAACGTCGCGCGCACGTCTAGCATTGCGGGATTCAGTGGGATCTCGTTCTCACTCACATGTTCATAAATCCGAATCACCAGACGTCATCATGGTCACCTGACCTATGTGCTGTGAACAGCTCGTTCCTCCCACTCGTCTGACGTCGCGCCGCATCATGTTGCCAAGGACACACACTCGCTGGTTACTAAGTGCAATCCAGTCCCTAAAATATAGAGGAAAAAAAAAATATGAAAAAAGGGAATGCACAATCCATATAATAATAGCATTATGGTGCGATAAGCTACCATAGACACAAAAATGTCATAGAGTACAATAAGTAAAAGCCAACACAATGTGAATCTCAGGGGGCAATTACAGTGATACACATTAAAATCATTTGTTGCATGTACATACAAAATCGTATAAAATCTATACCCGTGTATAAAGAGGAGTACTCTAATCGATCCCTGCAACATTGAACTCCAAATCGAGTCCATAAGGCTGCATTGATCTCAGAGTATATATCCATTTTAAGTTCTTTTTTCCTCAATATTTTATCCTTATCCCCCCTCTTGTGAGTGTCCCCACTGCGTCTATTACCCGGAATCGGAGTTGATTGAGTGTCCACACTCGACGAAATGTCTCGCCACTGGTTTGTCCAGCATCTTCTTCCTAATTGTACTCTTGTGTTTATTGATCCGTTCCCTGATCGTCATCGTGGTCGCACCCACGTATATGAGACTACAGGGACACTGTATATACACAACGTATTTTGATCTACAAGTGAAAAATCCATTAATTCAGAATTTTTTGCCACTATATGGATGCGAAAACGTATCACCTTTCATGATACTGCTGCAATTGCAACAGGACAGACATCTTTTACCGCTTGATGGACACCAACATGCATCTGGAATGTATTGTGACATGATTACTCCTTGGAGGTAAGAACTCCGGTGCAATCATCTACTATGCAAAGCAAGCATTGGGATTTTTGGGGAATAGGTATCTACCCACACACTGCTGATTGGAGTGGATTGTTTTACTATTTATATGTGGAATCAATGGTTGTACATTGTATGCTTGACAAAGGCTGAGGACAGCCGAAACGTTGCATTGTCTGTCTGCACATATGCTTTGAAATCTTACAATAAAGGAGATCGTTGGAGATGCTGCTGTAACATCATCATTTTTTACTATTGTTCTGTGTCCACGTGGGATCCGTGGTATTAGATGCAGCTGCTGCATTCCACATACAAGCTCTAGGATACAGTTTTCTGCTGCTTCTATTCACCTTGATTCACTATTCTGAGGATAGGTCATCAAAAATCCTATACAAGACCCAAAATCCTGCATCTCACAAGCCTGTGGTTGTGCAAAAACTTTAATATTAACAAATCAATTGTTTTGCTTAGCAAAATATTCCAGTTCCTCTTCTAAAGAGGGCAGACAGATTCCACATGCCAAAGACTCCTAACAAAACCCCTGGCCCATTTGTCATATTTGTAAGACAAAGGGAGTTTCATGGTCTTGCAGTTTATTATAAAGTACATCGATGGCAGTTATTATTTCATTATCTATTCGAATGTGTATGTATACAAACGTTTTGTGTATTAGATTATGTGCTGAGTTCCTAATTGAAAGGAAAAGAAGGGCTTTATAGTTTGGTTGGCATTATGGTATATAGTACTCACAATATCAGGAGATAGCATTATGATAGTTATGTTTGTTAAAATAGTAAGGTCGCATCTATGGAAAAGGAGGGGGGATTGGTGCTGTAAGGGAAGGACAGGAGGTTAGTACGCATAGAGGGAGTAGGATAACTGTACTAGTTATCAGTATAGGAATGAGGATACAGGGCTTTTTACTCATTGTCCTGTGAGAAGATGACCTGGATCGCGGTGAGAACACGTGCAGTCTCTGTGTAGAGCATGGTGCGGGAAGCTGGACTTTGCCGCATTGATAGGATTGATGTAGCCTATACGAGTGTTAATTTTCTGGATATTTTTCTGGATACTCAGTATCCAGGAATTCACGTGTAGCCCATGTGGGGAAATTATGTGGATATTGATCCGTTCAAGAGTATTGCTTCGCACGGAACTGTTAATTTTGAGCATAGTCAGGTGAACATGTAAATGAAGAGAAAGTTTTGATCATTGTTCATTTTATTTTATTTATGAGTGTTTTACATATATGCATATGAGTATTTAAATGATTGAGCAATACTTAAAAAAAGGGCCATAATAACGAGGAAATAATATAAGGGTATTTTTAGCAATAAGATTTAGGCCCCATGCACACGGCCGTGTTTCACAGCCGTGTGCGGGCCGTGGAACCGCGGCCTGGATCCCTCCTGAGAGCAGGAGCGCACGGCGTCACTGGTTGCTATGACGCCGTGCGCTCCCTGCTGCCGGCACAGTACAGTAATACACTGGTATAGATCATACCAGTGTATTACTGTATTGCGGCGGCAGCAGGGAGCGCACGGCGTCATAGCAACCAGTGACGCCGTGCGCTCCTGCTCTCAGGAGGGATCCAGGCCGCGGTTCCACGGCCCGCACACGGCTGTGAAACACGGCCGTGTGCATGGGGCCAAAGAGTGAGAGGATGTGACGTGGTGATAAATTTCCCCCAGGAGCGAGACTCAGGTCGGCTTTATCATATGTTCTATGCGACGTTCAAGATTACGATTTTGTAAGTATAATAAAGAAGCGTGAACTATTTTACACGTGGGTCTGTGTTATGTTGATACTCTCTTTGAAGGCGTGAGAAGAATGCCCACTACTGCTCATTGGGTCAGAGACTAAGAAGCTGCGAAGGAGGAAGGATAAGGAGGAGATTGGAAGAAGCAGCATAAAAAGTACCTGTGATTTTTGTGTTACCCCTAAGCTTTCCTTTATTGCAGCGTGGACCCTAACCCCTTTTTATATGTTTTTGAATGTGTATGTGGCTTGCTGATATTTATATACTGTAACAATGGACGTCAATGTCCACTGTAAATGCTGTGACTAAGTGATGAGAATTCCCATAATTGAAATAAACCTTCAGTTTCTGCAGAGAGCGAGAGGTGCAGCTGATACCATTGAGCCCCTTAGTGACAGATATAGTCCCAGATGAACAGAACAAACCATGACATCAAAGAACTAGAGAGATTATTTTAGAGAGAAGCAGCATTCTAACGTTTACAGAGACTCATGAATCCCCATAAGAGGGAATTAAAGTCTATGAAATATGGCACAATTTATACACGATAATTCCCTCTGCTGTCACATTGACGGATACAAGCTCAAGTGCAAATCTTATGATAAATCAGCTTTTTAAAATAGATCTGATTACAGCAATTGCATTTTATTTTGAGCGCTACTTGTCGATACAGCAAACAATGCCTATCTTACAAGCTACATTCAATGCCCAGGGTACCCATTACACACAAACAGTTAAACAGCCCCCTCCTCACAAGCTCATCTCAGCATTTGCTGATTTGATAGTGGGAACGTTGCCAGGAGCAGCATGTATTGTTTAATAGTGAAGACTCATCATATTGTATTGGAAGCACAGCCTGAGAGGGGGTAATTATTAGAGCAGAGAAAAGAGGCAATAACAAGGAGGGTGAAAGGCAATGTGAATAAAAAAAAGGAACATATTTCAAAAGGCACAATTTAAGAGAAGAAAATGCCAGGATATAATGAGAGGTGACAAATGAGAATAAATAAAATCAGCATATTCATTCTCTCCTTATTGCTTGGATGCTTAAAAAAAATACAATATTTTCCTTTGTATACAAGTTATTACTGTCTTTAAATCTGCTTTCACTATGTTCCTTTGTTCTCTGTTTATGGAGGTGATAATTATGGTTTCCTCACTATATTGGTCGCCTGAAGTCCATGCCTGGCGTTTGCTAATGCCACTACATTTGTCACCCTGGCAATGCTTGTAAGAGGAATCTAGTATAGCAGAGTGCATATCGATGGGTGCTGGGGAACACAAAAAAATAATTGTACGTCTAGTAACAAAATTAGAAAGATATGTTTGTGTTAGTTTCTGCGACTTATTTAGAGAGAGACACCATTACAAGATAATTCTGGTCAGGACCTCTTTAACCACTTCAACCCCCCTAGCTGAAACCCCCTTAATGACCAGGCCACTTTTTACACTTCTGCACTACACTACTTTCACAGTTTATTGCTCGGTCATGCAACTTACCACCCAAATGAATTTTACCTCCTTTTCTTCTGACTAATAGAGCTTTCATTTGGTGGTATTTCATTGCTGCTGACATTTTTACTTTTTTTTGTTATTAATCGAAATTTAACGATTTTTTTCGCAAAAAAATGACATTTTTCACTTTCAGTTTAAAATTTTGCCCAAAAAACGACATCCATATATAATTTTTTCACTAATTTTATTGTTCTACATGTCTTTGATAAAAAAAAAATGTTTGGGCAAAAAAAAATGGTTTGGGTAAAAGTTATAGCGTTTACAAACTATGGTACAAAAATGTGAATTTCCGCTTTTTGAAGCAGCTCTGACTTTCTGAGCACCTGTCATGTTTCCTGAGGTTCTACAATGCCCAGACAGTAGAAAACCCCCACAAATGACCGCATTTCGGAAAGTAGACACCCTAAGGTATTCGCTGATGGGCATAGTGAGTTCATAGAACTTTTTATTTTTTGTCACAAGTTAGCGGAAAATGATGATTTTTTTTATCATTTTTTTTTCTTACAAAGTCTCATATTCCACTAACTTGTGACAAAAAATAAAAACTTCCATGAACTCACAATGCCCATCACAAAAATACCTTGGGGTGTCTTCTTTCCAAAATGGGGTCATTTGTGGGGTAGTTATACTGCCCTGGCATTTTAGGGGCCCAGATGCGTAAGAAGAAGTTTAAAATCAAAATCTGTAAAAAATGACCGGTGAAATCTGAAAGGTGCTCTTTGGAATGTGTGCCCCTTTGCCCACCTAGGATGCAAAAAAGTGTCACACATCTGGTATCGCCGTACTCAGGAGAAGTTGGGGAATGTGTTTTGGGGTGTCATTTTACATATACCCATGCTGGGTGAGAGAAATATCTTGGTCAAATACCAACTTTGTATAAAAAAAAGGGAAAAGTTGACTTTTGCCGAGATATTTATCTCATCCAGCATGTGTATATGTAAAATGAGACCCCAAAACACATTCCCCAACTTCTCCTGAGTACGGCGATACCACATGTGTGACACTTTTTTGCAGCCAAGGTGGGCAAAGGGGCACACATTCCAAAGAGCACCTTTCGGATTTCACCAGTCATTTTTTACAGATTTTGATTGCAAACTACTTCTCACGCATATGGGCCCCTAAAATGCCAGGGCAGTATAACTACCCCACAAGTGACCCCATTTTGGAAAGAAGACACCCCAAGGTATTCCATGAGGGGCATGGCGAGTTCCTCAAATTTTTTTATTTTTAGTCACAAGTTAGCGGAAAATGATGATTTTTTATTTATTTTTTCTTACAAAGTCTCATATTCCACTAACTTGTGACAAAAAATTAAAACTTCCATGAACTCACTATGCCCATCACAAAATACCTTGGGGTGTCTTCTTTCCAAAATGGGGTCATTTGTGGGGTAGTTATACTGCCCTGGCATTTTAGGGGCCCATATGCGTGAGAAGTAGTTTGCAATCAAAATCTGTAAAAAATGACTGGTGAAATCCGAAAGGTGCTCTTTGGAATGTGTGCCCCTTTGCCCACCTTGGCTGCAAAAAAGTGTCACACATGTGGTATCGCCGTACTCAGGAGAAGTTGGGGAATGTGTTTTGGGGTCTCATTTTACATATACACATGCTGGGTGAGATAAATATCTCGGCAAAAGTCAACTTTTCCCTTTTTTTTATACAAAGTTGGTATTTGACCAAGATATTTATCTCACCCAGCATGGGTATATGTAAAATGACACCCCAAAACACATTCCCCAACTTCTCCTGAGTACGGCGATACCACATGTGTGACACTTTTTTGCAGCCTAGATGCGCAAAGGTGCCCAAATTTCTTTTAGGAAGGAATTTTTAGACATTTGGATCCCAGACTTCTTCTCACGCTTTAGGGCCCCTAAAAAGCCAGGGCAGTATAAATACCCCACATATGACCCCATTTTGGAAAGAAGACACCCCAAGGTATTCAAAGAGGGGCCTGGCGAGTTCATAGAATTTTTTTTTTGGGCATAAGTTAGCAGATTTTCTTTTAGTTTTTTTCTCACAAAGTCTCAATTTCCGCTAACTTGGGACAAAAATTTTAATCTTTCATGGACTCAATATGCCCCTAAGCGAATACCTTGGGGTGTCTTCTTTCCAAAATGGGGTCATTTGTGGGGTGTTTGTACTGTCCTGGCATTTGAGGGTCTCCGCAATAATTACATGTATGGCCAGCATTAGGAGTTTCTGCTATTCTCCTTATATTGAGCATACAGGTAATGAGATTTTTTTTTTCCGTTCAGCCTCTGGGCTGAAAGAAAAAAATGAACGGCACAGATTTCTTCATTCGCATCGATCAATGTGGATGAAAAAATCTCTGCCTAAAAAAAAAAAGGAGGGGAAAGGCGTCTGCCAGGACATAGGAGCTCCGCCCAACATCCATACCCACTTAGCTCGTATGCCCTGGCAAACCAGATTTCTCCATTCACATCAATCGATGTGGATGAATAAATCATTGCCGGGATTATTATTTTTTTTATATACAAAGTGTTTGCCAAAGCATATGAACACCGCCACCTCCTCAGCTCATATGCCTCGGCAAACGTATCTTTTACTTCAGAGGAGAAATCTAGTCTTGCAGGGCCGCATACACTGACTATTGTGTAATCTGTTAGCAGCGCAATGCTTCTGTCAGAATGCACATCAGTGCTGCAGCTAGTCGATCGGTTGGTCCACCTGAAAGGTTAAAAAAAACTAAACAAAAAAGAAAAAACCAGGCCGCAACGCAATACATTTTATTAACTTTATAATAACTTTAGAAGAGAACATTTTTTTTTTACGTTTATAGGACAAACCTCTCCTTCCCCATGGGACAATGTGCAAAGCGCAAATCGCCCAAAGATGTGGCGAAGTACATTATGCACTTTATCCCAGGTGAAAGGAGGGGTTTGCAGGAGCTGTGAGTGAAAGGGCCCAAATAGCCCTGTGTGCCTGTCCTGTGAGATGCAATCCCTATGCTAAGTGTACCTGTGTGTGGTACTTACGGAAACACTCTCCAAAGCATAGGGCAGGGTGGTCAGGGCAGTCAGGACAGAAATAGCCGGTGTCACGCCTTATTCCACTCCTGCTACAGACACAACATTTTTTTCGGGGTGGCGGTCGGTTTGAGGTACCAGCAACGACACTGGGGAAATGTCGCTCGTGTAGACGGCTAACTACACTGGTGGATGGGGCCACGGAGCCTCCTGGGTACAGGAGGTTCGCGATGATCTCTTCCTGAAATTTGAAGAAGGATCCAGTTCTCCCAGCCTTGCTGTAGGGAACAAAACTATTATACAGAGCCAATTGAATTAGGTATACAGACACCTTCTTATACCAGCGTCTGGTGCGGCGGGACACTAAATACGGAGCCAACATCTGGTCATTGAAGTCCACCCCTCCCATGTGAAGGTTATAGTCGTGGACTGAGAGGGGCTTTTCAATGACACGGGTTGCCCGTTCAATTTGGATTGTCGTGTCTGCGGGAATGGAGGAGAGAATGTAAACGTCACGCTTGTCTCTCCATTTCACCGCGAGCAGTTCTTCGTTACACAAGGCAGCCCTTTCCCCCCTTGCAAGACGGGTGGTAACGAGCCGTTGGAGGAAGCCTGCGCGACTATTTTGCGCGGTGCCACAGCAGCCAATCTGTTCTAGAAACAAATGCCTGAAGAGGGCCACACTTGTGTAGAAATTGTCCACATAAAGATGGTACCCCTTGCCAAATAAGGGTGACACCAAGTCCCAGACTGTCTTCCCACTGCTCCCCAGGTAGTCAGGGCAACCGACCGGCTCCAGGGTCTGATCTTTTCCCTCATAGATCCGAAATTTGTGGGTATAGCCTGTGGCCATTTCACAGAGCTTATACAATTTGACCCCATACCGGGCGCGCTTGCTTGGGATGTATTGTTTGAAGCCAAGGCGCCCGGTAAAATGTATAAGGGACTCATCTATGCAGATGTTTTGCTCAGGTATACAAATCTGCAAATTTCTGGTTGAAGTGGTCTATGAGGGGCCAAATTTTGTGGAGCTGGTCAAAAGCTGGGTGGCCTCTGGGATGGGAGGTGGTGTTATCACTAAAGTGCAGGAAACGCAGGATGGTCTTGAATCGTGTCCTGGACATAGCAGCAGAGAACATGGGCATGTGATGAATTGGGTTCGTGGATCAATATGACCGCAATTCATGCTTTTCGGTTAGACCCATGTTCAGGAGAAGGCCCAGAAAAATTTTAAATTCGGAAACTTGGACTGGTTTCCACCGGAAAGACTGGGCATAAGAGCTTCCCGGGTTGGCGGATATAAATTGAGTAGCATACCGATTTGTATGAAGAGCTCCGCAGTCAAGAACAGCTAAAAAAATCCCAGGGTCGAACCGATCTGAGCTGTCTCAACCCGAACTCCAGACTGGGCGTTGAAAGGGGGAACTACAGGTGCGGTTGAAGTTGGGGACTGCAAATCAGGGTTTGCCAGCACCTCAGGGATTCTAGGGGGTCTACGGGCCCGTCTTTGCGGTGGGTGCGACGGGGTAACTATTGCACGTGCCACCGTACCAGCTTTAACTGCCCTTCTGGTGCTCGCCACTTCACCATGTTGTACGGCAGTGCTGGTACTAGATCCAGGATGGGCTGCGCTGCTGGTGTATGCCTCACCACGTAATCCGACAGCGCCAGCCCCACTCTGCTGCCCTTGAAACTGATTCTGCGCGACCTGTGGTCTAGCGACACGGGGCTGGGTACGCCTAGTGCTATCAGGGACCTCAACCTCCTCGTCCAAACTTTGGGTCAGACTAACACTGCTTTCTACAGGTTCATATTCTGACCCGCTAGATTCATCAGATGAGGGTTCCCATTCCTCATCCGACTGGGTCAGAAGCCTGTAGGCCTCTTCAGAAGAATACCCCCTGTTTGACAATTGGGCAACTAAATTTAGGGGTATTC
Source organism: Bufo gargarizans (assembly GCF_014858855.1). Lineage (NCBI taxonomy): Eukaryota > Metazoa > Chordata > Amphibia > Anura > Bufonidae > Bufo > Bufo gargarizans. The sequence continues at coordinate 123,131,349 of NC_058088.1, forward strand.
CCTGAGACTACCCAGTTTTCCCCAAACCATAACTTTTTTTTTATTTTTCCATTCATATAGCCATATGAGGGCTTGTTTTTTTTGTGGGACAAGTTACATTTTTTAATGGCACTATTATTGTTGCATACAATGTAGTGAGAAACTGGAAAAAATCAACTATATAGTAACATAGCTTGTTATGGCTGAAAAAAGACATCTGCCCCTCGGATTCAGCCTGTTATCCTGCAAGTTGATCCAGGTAGAAGCCAATTTTTTCACGTGCTGGAGGCCCAAGGAAGGCCTCCGGGACGTCATGCAAACAGGACACAGGCAAAACAGACCAAGGACTCACAGATAAATTTATTATAAAAGCAACAATAAGCAGGTTAGGCAATAGTGGTATCACTACCACAGAACCAAATGCACCAGCAGACCAGAGGAATAAACCCAGAGAGCGGAGAGCCAGTGAGCCCCGTTCTTTACAGAGCCCCTGGTGGTGGGGGATAAACTTGGCCAAGGGCTCACTGGTTGCACCTGTGGGAAGGTCCTTGTACACTTGGCCCCTACCTGCAGAGAACCAGGCTGGTGAAACCACCAGCCAAAAGACAACAAAACTGGAACCGAAACAAACACAGGACATAGAACAGACAACAAGATGAACGGGAACCAGCACAGAAGCAGATGCCTGGACCTCAAGCGGAATGGAAGCATGGCTGTCTCAGGCAGAGCTGCAAATAGACTAGAGATTCACACAGACTAGAGATCCTCCCTCTGGAGAACCCAGGGGCCCTCTAACGAAGGCAGGAAAAGCATGGGATAGGAACAGAAAGGCACTGCAGGACTAACAAGGGATGGACTAAATCAGAACCAGTAGGCACTGCCAGGCTGGACAAGGGACAGGCAGAATCAGAAGCAGTAGCACTGCCAAGCTAACAGACGCAGTAAGAGCACTGCTAGGCAAACATGAAACAGACAGGATAACAAACATATCACAGAACCGATACAGGATAACAGACAAGACAATAACAACATCATACAGGACCTGTACAGAACAGACAAGGCAATAACAACAAACACCACATACCAGGTGACACCACACAGAAGGGTAGATGGCAAGACCCCTGGGTCAGCAGCAAGGGGCTACACCTAGCAAGGCAGAAAATGGACTGACCCCCAAGCCCCACAGGTAGATATAGCTGCACAATGAGGGCACCTGATAATCCCCACCCAGTCACAGATCAGGGGAAGTTAACCCCATCAGAACAGGAGTACAGAACCGCAAAACACACAGGCTGCAGTACAGGACTTTGCCCCTGGCAACCAGAATACACAGAGTCCACCGCAACCAGTATGCCAGAGCACAAACAACCCGTGACACAACAGAAATGCATCCATACTAAGGCCATGTTGACACACAAGGGCGCAGCCAGCATGCATCGCAGAACCAGCATGCATGGGGATACCCGCAGCCAGTACGCAAAGCTCATGCAGCAAGCCTGTACGGCACCAGAGACATGAGCCACAGAGATGCAGACACGGGAATCCATAAACATAGGCCACAGTTCACACACTACAACGCAGCCAGCACTCATTCCTTAGTAACCAGCATACACAGGTGTCAGCCTGCAGCCAGTACGCAAGGGAGCCTGCAGCCAGCCTGCACGGCAACAGTGATAAGAACTGCACAGAGAAGCAGACACAGGAGAGCAAACATACACCGGCAGCAGATTCACAAAACACTGCAGCCAGCACACAGCCCCAAGCAACCAGCATACACAGGAGACAGCCTGCAGCCAGTATGTGAGAGGTCATGCAGCCAGCTTACACGGCCAAACTGTCACAATAAACCACACCGTGACAAATTTACCTAATTTTAGGGAGAAAAAAATTCCTTCCCGACTCCAATCAGGCAATCAGAATAATTCCCTGGATCAACGACCCTTCTCCAGAAATGTAACAACTATAACCTGGAATATTATTACATCCAGGCCCCTCTTGAACTCTTCTAGTGAACTCATCATTACCACCTCCTCAGGCAGAGAGTCCCATAGTCTCACTGCTCTTAGGCCCCTTGCTGACGAGCGTGTGCGGATTTGGTCCGGATGTGTTGCGAATGCGTTCAGTGAAAAATGCGTGATTTCGCAAACAAAGTGATTCAGTTTTGTCTGCGATCTCGTTCAGTTTTTATCGCGATTTAATGCGGTTTGCACGCGTGTGATAAAAAACTGAAGGTAGGCAAACAACATCTCTTAGCAACCATCCATGGAAAACGCATTTCAACCGCACTTACTTGCGGATGCAATGCAATTTTCACACAGCTCCATTCACTTCTATGGGCCAGCTTGCATGAAAATCGCAGAGATAGAACATGCTGTGATTTTCATGCAACACACAAGTGATGAGTGAAAACTAATGCACATAAACACAGCCCCATTTAAACGAATGGGTCCGGAATCAACACGGGCGCAATGCATTCGCAACATGCATTGCACCCGCGCAGAATACTCGCTCGTGTGAAAGGGGCCTTTACCGTAAAGAATCCTCTTCTATGTTTGTGTACAAACCTTCTTTCCACCAGTCGCAGAGGATGTCCCCTCATCACAGTCACAGTCCTGGGGATAAATAGATGATGGGAGATATCTCTATACTGACCCCTGATATATTTATACATAGTTATTAGATCGCCCCTCAGTCATCTTTTTTCTAAAGTGAATAACTCTAATTTTTATAATGTTTCAGGGTACTGTAGTCAATACATTCCAGTTATTACTTTAGTCACCCTCCTCTGAACCCTCTCCAACCCTGCTATGTCTGCCTTGTTCAGAGGAGCCCAGTGCTCCATGTATGGTCTAACTAGTGATTAGTGATGTGTGAATGGCAGGACTATGTTCTCACTTATTAATATTTAAAAAGATACCCCTAATAGACCAATAAATACATAGCAAAAAAAACTAAAGAAAATTACTCTTGTGAAAGAGACAATCCTCACAATAGTGAGGTTTTGTTTTTACAGCATTTTTTATACAGTAAAACTGACCTGTTACCTTTATTCTCTGGGTCAGTATGATTACAACAATACTACATTTATGTATTTTTTTTTGTTTTAATACAAAAAAAACTTTGGAAACTTTTTCTTTTCATTACCATATTCTGACCCCCATAACTAGTGATGAGCGGCAGGGGCAATATTCAAATTTGCGATATTTCACAAATATTTGCGCAAATATTCTTCATACATTCGCAAATTCGAGATTTCACAATTATTTTCTTGATCGGAAAATAATATGCATGTATTGCGCTCGCAATACAGGCGTGGGTCACTGTTGCTACATTTTTTAAGCTGCTAGAAGTTTCCTGAGACTGGAGAAAATAGTTGGCACGGCAGAACATTACAGTAGCTTGATTTGCATATAGAGCACTCCAATATATTAGTGATTGCGCAAATCGGAAATGAATGATGCGCATATTTTTGCGCAATACGCTCAACTTCACATTTTAGCAGGTCTAACTACATATTACTGATTGGTGCACTAAGTATTGTTGTGAACTTGTGACATCACAGCACTATGTATGTAGCATGTATGTATGGACCTATCAGCTGCACTATATTGCTATCTAACCTACACTGACTATCTCCAACTAACTATCTGTATTATTTATATGAGCTAACTATCTAATGTAATTAAACAGTAAAGCACAGAGCACAGCAATGACACTGCTCTCTCTCTCTCTCTCTCTCTCAGAACTCCATAAAACTGTAGAAAAGGGCTGCTGTGGAGGTTCTTATATAGTAAAGGTGTAGGCAACTTTCCTATTGGTTGCTGGGGATGTTGCTAAGCTGTGACAAAGACATTGCAGCCTTCTCATTGGACCACCACTGATGAAAAAAAATAGAATATTTGAGAATACAAACATATAGCACTATATTCTAAGTCTTCTCAAATTCTCAAAGTGGCGATATTCACGATAAAAATTCTCGATTCAAATATTTGCGCCCAACACTACCCATAACATTTTTATTCTATGGAGCAGTGTTGAGACTCATCTTTTGTACAAAATCTTTAGTTTTTATTGATACCATTTTAGAGTGTGTATGACTTTTTGATCACATTTTATTAATGGCAAATTGGCCATTTAGAAGTTTTTTTCCCCATTACGTCATTTGTCCTATGGAATAAATATTTTATATTTTTTAACAGTACTGGTGTTTTCGCACATGGTGATAACCATGATTTTTTTTTCTTGTTTATTTCTTTATATTTTAATTTTGGGGAAAGGAGGGTGATTAGAATTTTCATATTTTTTAAAATTTAAAAATATATATTTTTAATGATTGGGCACTAGGGATGAGCGAACTCGAACTGTATAGTTCGGGTTCGTACCGAATTTTGGGGTGTCCGTGACACGGACCCGAACCCGGACATTTTCGTAAAAGTCCGGGTTCGGGTTCGGTGTTCGTCGCTTTCTTCGCGCTTTTGTGACGCTTTCTTGGCGCTTTTTGAAAGGCTGCAAAGCAGCCAATCAACAAGCGTCATACTACTTGCCCCAAGAGGCCATCACAGCCATGCCTACTATTGGCATGGCTGTGATTGGCCAGAGCACCATGTGACCCAGCCTCTATTTAAGCTGGAGTCACATAGCGCCGCCCGTCACTCTGCTCTGATTAGCGTAGGGAGAGGTTGCGGCTGCGACAGTAGGGCGAGATTAGGCAGATTAACTCCTCCAAAGGACTTGATTAACTGATCGATCTGCAGCTGTGGATCATTGAGCTGCTGATCCTCAATTGCTCACTGTTTTTAGGCTGCCCAGACCGTTTGTCAGTCACATTTTTCTGGGGTGATCGGCGGCCATTTTGTGTCTTGTGGTGCGCCAGCACAAGCTGCGACCAAGTGCATTTAACCCTCAATGGTGTGGTTGTTTTTTGGCTAAAGCCTACATCAGGGTGAAGCTGTCACACCAAGTGCATTTAACCAGCAATAGTCTGTTCATTTTTTGGCCATATACAAAATCAGGGGCAAGCTGCGCCTGTCACCAAGTGCATTTAACCCTCAATGGTGTGGTTGTTTTTTGGCTAAAGCCTACATCAGGGTGAAGCTGTCACACCAAGTGCATTTAACCAGCAATAGTCTGTTCATTTTTTGGCCATATACTAAATCAGGGGCAAGCTGCGCCTGTCACCAAGTGCATTTAACCCTCAATGGTGTGGTTGTTTTTTGGCTAAAGCCTACATCAGGGTGAAGCTGTCACACCAAGTGCATTTAACCAGCAATAGTCTGTTTATTTTTTGGCCATATCCCAGTCTAATTCTGTCACTAAATCCATACCGGTCACCCAGCGCCTAAATACTAGGCCTCAAATTTATATCCCGCTAAATCTGTCCTTAGTGCTGTAGCTGGGCGAGTTATTTAGTGTCCGTTCAAGCACATTTCTTGTTCTGGGTTGAAATACAATTCCCAATTTAGCAATTTCATAATTTAGTGGTTTCTGCTATATCAGAGCTATTTGAAATCTATCCCTAAAAGGGTATATAATATTCAAGGTGCACATTGGGTCATTCAGAATAACTTCACACACACCCGCTACTGTGTATTTCCAAGTCTAATTCTGGCACTAAACCCATACCTGTCACCCAGCGCCTAAATACTAGGCCTCAAATTTATATCCAGCTAAATCTGTCCCTAGTGCTGTAGCTGGGCGAGTTATTTAGTGTCCGTTCAAGCACATTTCTTGTTCTGGGTTGAAATACAATTCCCAATTTAGCAATTTCATAATTTAGTGGTTTCTGCTATATCAGAGCTATTTGAAATCTATCCCTAAAAGGGTATATAATATTCAAGGTGCACATTGGGTCATTCAGAATAACTTCACACACACCCGCTACTGTGTATTTCCAAGTCTAATTCTGGCACTAAACCCATACCTGTCACCCAGCGCCTAAATACTAGGCCTCAAATTTATATCCCGCTAAATCTGTCCTTAGTGCTGTAGCTGGGCGAGTTATTTAGTGTCCGTTCAAGCACATTTCTTGTTCTGGGTTGAAATACAATTCCCAATTTAGCAATTTCATAATTTAGTGGTTTCTGCTATATCAGAGCTATTTGAAATCTATCCCTAAAAGGGTATATAATATTCAAGGTGCACATTGGGTCATTCAGAATAACTTCACACACACCCGCTACTGTGTATTTCCAAGTCTAATTCTGGCACTAAACCCATACCTGTCACCCAGCGCCTAAATACTAGGCCTCAAATTTATATCCCGCTAAATCTGTCCCTAGTGCTGTAGCTGGGCGAGTTATTTAGTGTCCGTTCAAGCACATTTCTTGTTCTGGGTTGAAATACAATTCCCAATTTAGCAATTTCATAATTTAGTGGTTTCTGCTATATCAGAGCTATTTGAAATCTATCCCTAAAAGGGTATATAATATTCAAGGTGCACATTGGGTCATTCAGAATAACTTCACACACACCCGCTACTGTGTATTTCCAAGTCTAATTCTGGCACTAAACCCATACCTGTCACCCAGCGCCTAAATACTAGGCCTCAAATTTATATCCAGCTAAATCTGTCCCTAGTGCTGTAGCTGGGCGAGTTATTTAGTGTCCGTTCAAGCACATTTCTTGTTCTGGGTTGAAATACAATTCCCAATTTAGCAATTTCATAATTTAGTGGTTTCTGCTATATCAGAGCTATTTGAAATCTATCCCTAAAAGGGTATATAATATTCAAGGTGCACATTGGGTCATTCAGAATAACTTCACACACACCCGCTACTGTGTATTTCCAAGTCTAATTCTGGCACTAAACCCATACCTGTCACCCAGCGCCTAAATACTAGGCCTCAAATTTATATCCCGCTAAATCTGTCCTTAGTGCTGTAGCTGGGCGAGTTATTTAGTGTCCGTTCAAGCACATTTCTTGTTCTGGGTTGAAATACAATTCCCAATTTAGCAATTTCATAATTTAGTGGTTTCTGCTATATCAGAGCTATTTGAAATCTATCCCTAAAAGGGTATATAATATTCAAGGTGCACATTGGGTCATTCAGAATAACTTCACACACACCCGCTACTGTGTATTTCCAAGTCTAATTCTGGCACTAAACCCATACCTGTCACCCAGCGCCTAAATACTAGGCCTCAAATTTATATCCCGCTAAATCTGTCCCTAGTGCTGTAGCTGGGCGAGTTATTTAGTGTCCGTTCAAGCACATTTCTTGTTCTGGGTTGAAATACAATTCCCAATTTAGCAATTTCATAATTTAGTGGTTTCTGCTATATCAGAGCTATTTGAAATCTATCCCTAAAAGGGTATATAATATTCAAGGTGCACATTGGGTCATTCAGAATAACTTCACACACACCCGCTACTGTGTATTTCCAAGTCTAATTCTGGCACTAAACCCATACCTGTCACCCAGCGCCTAAATACTAGGCCTCAAATTTATATCCAGCTAAATCTGTCCCTAGTGCTGTAGCTGGGCGAGTTATTTAGTGTCCGTTCAAGCACATTTCTTGTTCTGGGTTGAAATACAATTCCCAATTTAGCAATTTCATAATTTAGTGGTTTCTGCTATATCAGAGCTATTTGAAATCTATCCCTAAAAGGGTATATAATATTCAAGGTGCACATTGGGTCATTCAGAATAACTTCACACACACCCGCTACTGTGTATTTCCAAGTCTAATTCTGGCACTAAACCCATACCTGTCACCCAGCGCCTAAATACTAGGCCTCAAATTTATATCCCGCTAAATCTGTCCTTAGTGCTGTAGCTGGGCGAGTTATTTAGTGTCCGTTCAAGCACATTTCTTGTTCTGGGTTGAAATACAATTCCCAATTTAGCAATTTCATAATTTAGTGGTTTCTGCTATATCAGAGCTATTTGAAATCTATCCCTAAAAGGGTATATAATATTCAAGGTGCACATTGGGTCATTCAGAATAACTTCACACACACCCGCTACTGTGTATTTCCAAGTCTAATTCTGGCACTAAACCCATACCTGTCACCCAGCGCCTAAATACTAGGCCTCAAATTTATATCCAGCTAAATCTGTCCCTAGTGCTGTAGCTGGGCGAGTTATTTAGTGTCCGTTCAAGCACATTTCTTGTTCTGGGTTGAAATACAATTCCCAATTTAGCAATTTCATAATTTAGTGGTTTCTGCTATATCAGAGCTATTTGAAATCTATCCCTAAAAGGGTATATAATATTCAAGGTGCACATTGGGTCATTCAGAATAACTTCACACACACCCGCTACTGTGTATTTCAAAGTCTAATTCTGGCACTAAACCCATACCTGTCACCCAGCGCCTAAATACTAGGCCTCAAATTTATATCCCGCTAAATCTGTCCTTAGTGCTGTAGCTGGGCGAGTTATTTAGTGTCCGTTCAAGCACATTTCTTGTTCTGGGTTGAAATACAATTCCCAATTTAGCAATTTCATAATTTAGTGGTTTCTGCTATATCAGAGCTATTTGAAATCTATCCCTAAAAGGGTATATAATATTCAAGGTGCACATTGGGTCATTCAGAATAACTTCACACACACCCGCTACTGTGTATTTCCAAGTCTAATTCTGGCACTAAACCCATACCTGTCACCCAGCGCCTAAATACTAGGCCTCAAATTTATATCCCGCTAAATCTGTCCCTAGTGCTGTAGCTGGGCGAGTTATTTAGTGTCCGTTCAAGCACATTTCTTGTTCTGGGTTGAAATACAATTCCCAATTTAGCAATTTCATAATTTAGTGGTTTCTGCTATATCAGAGCTATTTGAAATCTATCCCTAAAAGGGTATATAATATTCAAGGTGCACATTGGGTCATTCAGAATAACTTCACACACACCCGCTACTGTGTATTTCCAAGTCTAATTCTGGCACTAAACCCATACCTGTCACCCAGCGCCTAAATACTAGGCCTCAAATTTATATCCAGCTAAATCTGTCCCTAGTGCTGTAGCTGGGCGAGTTATTTAGTGTCCGTTCAAGCACATTTCTTGTTCTGGGTTGAAATACAATTCCCAATTTAGCAATTTCATAATTTAGTGGTTTCTGCTATATCAGAGCTATTTGAAATCTATCCCTAAAAGGGTATATAATATTCAAGGTGCACATTGGGTCATTCAGAATAACTTCACACACACCCGCTACTGTGTATTTCCAAGTCTAATTCTGGCACTAAACCCATACCTGTCACCCAGCGCCTAAATACTAGGCCTCAAATTTATATCCCGCTAAATCTGTCCTTAGTGCTGTAGCTGGGCGAGTTATTTAGTGTCCGTTCAAGCACATTTCTTGTTCTGGGTTGAAATACAATTCCCAATTTAGCAATTTCATAATTTAGTGGTTTCTGCTATATCAGAGCTATTTGAAATCTATCCCTAAAAGGGTATATAATATTCAAGGTGCACATTGGGTCATTCAGAATAACTTCACACACACCCGCTACTGTGTATTTCCAAGTCTAATTCTGGCACTAAACCCATACCTGTCACCCAGCGCCTAAATACTAGGCCTCAAATTTATATCCCGCTAAATCTGTCCCTAGTGCTGTAGCTGGGCGAGTTATTTAGTGTCCGTTCAAGCACATTTCTTGTTCTGGGTTGAAATACAATTCCCAATTTAGCAATTTCATAATTTAGTGGTTTCTGCTATATCAGAGCTATTTGAAATCTATCCCTAAAAGGGTATATAATATTCAAGGTGCACATAGGGTCATTCAGAATAACTTCACACACCCGCTACTGTGCATTTCCAAATCTAATTCTGTCACTAAACCCATACCTGTCACCCAGCGCCTAAATACTAGGCCTCAAATTTATATCCCGCTAAATCTCTCGTTACCGCTGTCCTGTTGTGGCTGGGAAAGTTATTTAGTGTCCGTCAAAGCACATTTTTTGTTCTGGGTTGAAATACAATTCCCAATTTAGCAATTTCATAATTTAGTCGTTTCTGCTATATCAGAGCTATTTGAAATCTATCCCTAAAAGGGTAGATCATATTGAAGGTGCACATAGGGTCATTCAGAATAACTTCACACACACGCTTCTGTGCATTTCCAAGTCTAATTCTGTCACTAAATCCATACCGGTCACCCAGCGCCTAAATACTAGGCCTCAAATTTATATCCCGCTGAATTTGAATACAATACATTGGGCCAAATAATATATTTGTTGTTGTGGTGAACCATAACAATGAGAAAAACATCTAGTAAGGGACGCGGACGTGGACATGGTCGTGGTGGTGTTAGTGGACCCTCTGGTGCTGGGAGAGGACGTGGCCGTTCTGCCACATCCACACGTCCTAGTGTACCAACTACCTCAGGTCCCAGTAGCCGCCAGAATTTACAGCGATATATGGTGGGGCCCAATGCCGTTCTAAGGATGGTAAGGCCTGAGCAGGTACAGGCATTAGTCAATTGGGTGGCCGACAGTGGATCCAGCACGTTCACATTATCTCCCACCCAGTCTTCTGCAGAAAGCGCACAGATGGCGCCTGAAAACCAACCCCATCAGTCTGTCACATCACCCCCATGCATACCAGGGAAACTGTCTCAGCCTCAAGTTATGCAGCAGTCTCTTATGCTGTTTGAAGACTCCGCTGGCAGGGTTTCCCAAGGGCATCCACCTAGCCCTTCCCCAGCGGTGAAAGACATAGAATGCACTGACGCACAACCACTTATGTTTCCTGATGATGAGGACATGGGAATACCACCTCAGCATGTCTCTGATGATGACGAAACACAGGTGCCAACTGCTGCGTCTTTCTGCAGTGTGCAGACTGAACAGGAGGTCAGGGATCAAGACTGGGTGGAAGACGATGCAGGGGACGATGAGGTCCTAGACCCCACATGAATGAAGGTCGTGCCACTGACTTTCACAGTTCGGAGGAAGAGGCAG